>NC_046318.1:43405232-43410232 GCF_009819535.1 Lacerta agilis | reverse complement strand
GCCATGTAACTACTGGGGAAAACAGAAGCCCCACCTCTGATTACAAGTTGTAATACAGAATGTGTGCTGAAAACATGGGCGTAGCCAGGGACGGACAGCTGGCCCCATCAAATAAATAAAATAAAATAAAATAAAATAAAATAAATACTTAATTGAAAGTACAAATACTGTAATCAGAGTATTTGAAATTTAAATGTTCACTGAGGTCACTTGGATGATGTTGTGGTGCATTCTAGTGATGCAACTGGCAACCCGAATGAGCGATAGGCGTGGCTTCTGCAAACTGCCCGTCCCCCAACCTAAATCCTGGCTACGCCCATGGCTGAAGAGCTTCAACCTTCTCTTCTACATCAGCTGCCTCTTGTAAGACAAATTCACAGCGTGGTGACATCATGTCACACATTTTGTATAACTAGAAGTTTCTGGTGGGGGAAAAAAAGGAGGTATGGGGATATTTTTAACACCAGGCATGGATCCCACAAAACACCTAGTTCCAGCCTTCATTAAAGCCAAAGCCAAAACAAGGCTCACTCCATGCAGTGAAAATAATATAGCTTGGTAACAGAAGAGCAATAGAACGTGTGAATTTAGCCAATATGGATACAACCTGAGTTCCATTCTCTTTCCTTTTCTAGATACAATTTGTGGTTCAGGGTAATGGTAGTATACAAAATTCACCCTGAAAACATGCCAAGTAACAGTCCCTTAACCCTCACTACAGATCTTTTCAAGAAGGCTCCTTGTTTGTTTTATGAACTGGGGGGCGGGGGGGGGGGGGCGGCTCTGTAAAGAGCTCTTATTTTTTATATCCCTGCCATCTCCTTCAGTCTTGCCGTTCATCTTACTTCAATCATATACATCCACTGAACTAGGGCTACACTCTGCACCCATTCATAGAAAAGACCTACATAGTGTCCCCATTTGATGATAAGGCAGTACCTATTACAATAGAATTTCTTAAGGTTGATTTGTGTGTTTGGATTATAACAGGTAGAACCACAGTAATCTTTTCTGCTTGTATTTATTAGAACCAATAACCTGTGACCAATCACGTACATTTGTGTGGTTCAAAAACATGAATTGGAAAGGATTCTCATTTGGAAAAGATCATAAATCTGCCGCCTCTAATGTAATCTTTACAAGAGCTTTGTAACCAGATAGCGACTAAAAGAGATCATTACTCCTTTTGCCATAATTACAATCATAACACACATTTGATATTTCATAACTTTCTTTTGTTCAGCGGCAAATGCATTATAAAGTGTACAGCGTTAATAAATAGAGGCATAATGAATGCGACTAATTGATTTTGGCAGTCAAAGACTGGCATACTTTTTATACAATAGGGAATCCATTCAAAGAAGCTTAACTGCTATTGAATGTGAGCCTTCAGTGTAATAATAGGATCTAATTTGGATTCTGTTGTATGAGGTGAGTAAGGCAGTGCAAGTGAATACTTACACATACTGTGATAGTGTTTAGTATAAAAACTGTATCCTCATTACTTATAAGCAAGTCTTCTATTTGTCTTTTTTAAATTATGCCAAAAACTGTTGGCTGCACTGTGGAAAAAGCACACGTGAAATGTTACTATTTTTAAATGTCTGAACATGTCGTTACTGCGAATGAGCTTATCTCTTTAGCACTGGACTCAGATTTTCCCTGTGTGAAGCCCTCAAAAAGCAATGAAAATGCTGGGAGACTACACAAAAAGATTAAATTGTATGCCCAAGTGCAGCAACATAGCCCTTTAGCAGGTGTTTAGTAAAAAATTAATTCCTTGAAATTCCAAGGGAGAAGCCTGAGGCTTTATGAGTAGTATGACCAGTCTTACAATCAACACTTTGGATGGATATCAAAACCAATTTTGGTGTTCTTAGCGAAGTCTTTATAAAATAAACCTACCAAAACGCAGTTGCTGTATATTGAATATTGCATATGAAACTGTATGTTCTCACTAATTCAGCTCTCTCACACACTCTGTAGGTGTAAGGATGTAGGATACATTTCATATGCACAGAGAAGTCACATTTTATGGAGAGTGGCTCAAGGTTTTTAGTTGATGTAGAGGGGTGAGGTTCTCCCATTGCTTTTGACAATGCCATCTGCCTACGCAAACTCAGTATGTATCTGGAATCTTCTGCAGCGTCTCAGAGGATTCTGGGATGCATTCTCCATTTGCATGGGGCATTAGCCATGACAGAAGTAGTGTGTAAGCCAAAGGTTGCTGTTTCCAGTGCAAAGAGTGCTGTTTGATTTGTGCCATCCTACGTAGCAGCTCACCTTCCCTTTTAAGACAGCTATGTTTGGCCTTTTGCTATAAAATACAGGATAATTATGTAGTTTAAACCTTATATTACATGCTTTTTGTATGGTCTAGTACAGACATAGGCAACCTTCGGCTCTCCAGATGTTTTGGACTACAATTCCCATCATCCCTGACCACTGGTCCTGTTAGCTAGGGATCATGGGAGTTGTAGGCCAAAACATCTGGAGAGCCGAAGGTTGCCTATGCCTGGTCTAGTATCTAGTAGTAAGTGTCTCTAAATTCTTCTGATACTTTACATTCAATTCAGTGGCTATTCCATAGAAGTGCAAAGTGCATTCTTCTAAATTGATACAGAACTAATCCACAATAATGGTATGTGTGTTGCCACATGGCCTGGCCACAGCATAACCCCCTTTTCCAATGCATTTGTGTAGGAGGAAGGGGACATAAGCCCCTTAAACTACAAAGTGGTATTAACTGACTACATTACCCATTGGGTTAAAAGATATTTTTATCCTGTAAACACTGGCGTACTTTCCATTAGGTATGTGGGCAATTGATTTGCAGAGGGAATATTTTCTTTAATTGCAATTAATTTGCAACAGTAGATACCTTGTTTTTCATAAAAGTAGATTTTTTTTTTTTTTTGCACTGCTGTCTAGCACCACAGAAGGCAGATGCAATTAGAAAATATTAGTAATGGAAAGTCAGTCATTTCCAGGCAATGGCCAATTGATTTTCCACCAATCAGAATAGAGAATGAGAGCCTCTTCATTTATTATTACATTATTTATGAGGTCATATTAAAGCTGATCATTGTTTCTAGCACTTCAAGTTTGTGAATAGCATCTCATCGCTACGTTGACAGAAACCGTAAAGCAAAGTAATCTTTGCAAATTGTCCAATGAATGCCATCTTTGATTATTATACTGGCATTGTAGGAATAATAGTAATAGTAATAGCAACATTGTCAGCTATATCAACATTGTCAGCAATATCATTGTGGTTTTCTTTCGCCAAAGGGGAGAAAATATTTAAAATGCTTTAACTAAAACATCTCAGAAGCCTGGTTTAATGGCTGCAACATATATTACCCTTTTGCATTCTCTAATGGCATGTCATTCTGGTAATGTATGGAAACACGAATGATCTGGGACATGCATGCAAACATGGCTACTTCCCAAAGCATTGTCTCTATCCTATGTGGTTCCCATTTCCATATATTAATGGAGCTGGAGAGAACCAGACTGTGCACAAGCAGCTCTCATCTGTCAGTGGTCATGTATGTATAGGGATTAAATTGATCTGTGCTGCAGCACAGCACTGCAGGTTGACAAAGGCTCAAAGAGGCAAGTCACAGGTTTTTGGTTTAAAAATGGCTACAATTTGGTATTAAAGGTTCTGCAACAAATAGAAACTTCAAATGTGTGTGTATTTCACCCCCCATCCTGGTTCAGAGCCCTGTAGAAATCATCACTTACTTTCTGTCTTCCCGCCATGCCCAAGTGCAGCAGGTGCCTGCCAAAAGTGTGGTTTTCGTTTGGTAGGAATATTTGCATTCAAGCTGGGAAAAGATTTAGGGTGCACCCCATTTCCCAAAGTCTCCTCCCCCGGTTCCTTCCCAAGCAATCTGAGACTTCAGGGCCTTGGTTGCCTTTGCTCTGCTCTCTTCTTACCTTTGCAGGTTCTAGGAGATCAATAGGGAGGGGACCTGGTCACAGCAGGCAGAGGAAACCCCCTGGCTTCTTTAGCAGCCTACCTCTCCTCTGCCTCTTGAATCCCCCTTCCTCTCCAGCCTCCGCTTCTGCCTCCAATTCTGAACTGCCCTCTGCCACAGACTCTTCCTGCACACTAAACTCTTGTTACCTCCTCAGCTTCCTTCACCTCCTCCTCCCAGTCTGCCCCCGCTTCTCCCAAGCCTTCTTCCCTTGAGGGTTCCCCAGCTGGTGCCTCCCTTCACTCATCTGCATCCAGACAGTCCATGACCAAAAGCACATCCAGGTATTGCTTCATTGTAATCTCATGTTACTATTATTTCACACACACGTCCTCTGGGTGGGGGTATTTTGTCCTGGAAAATAGTAGGAAGCAAAGGGTTAAAACCCATTCCTTACTCCACTTTTCTAATAATCATGGCAGCCCCTTGTAGCTGTATTTCATTAAAAAGAAAAAGTTGGAAGATCAAACCACAGAACTCCCACATAATATGTAGTTTGGCCCTGAAATTTCACAAGGCTCACCTACATACTTTCAAATCTGCCTTCACAGCTATAAAACTTAGAAACTTAATCATTTTCAAAGCTGATATTTTCAAGATGCTGAATCCTCTGCCCATTCTTTCACTTTTTTTGCACTTGCATCGAATTATGAAGTGTAGAATCCTGTTTTTTAACTGCCTCAGTATAAAACTCATTATATAGCTAAGTCGACTTGAATTATTATTTCAAAGAGGTTGTCAGACACAAAACTAGGAGTAAAAAGTTAATCTGCAAATATTAATAGCATTCAACAATTCCAGGTCCAGCAACCCTCAGTCAGCTGCTGGGACCTGGCAGGCTCTCCATACCAGCTGGCTTGGAGCTGCCATTTTAATTTCATTCCCACAAGACCTCTGATGTAGCCTTGTTCTGGGGCACTGTGGGAAATTAATGTGATGGCCTCCACTGGAAGAATTGTGCGAAGGGAATTAAAATGGCAGCTTCAAGCTATCTACCATTGATTACAGCTCTCC
>NC_046318.1:43230232-43397732 GCF_009819535.1 Lacerta agilis | reverse complement strand
TGTGTTACACGGTCAAGCCTAGGGAGTTGTCTGAAGGCATATGTCAGAACAAACTTGCTGAAGTTAAGCAGGCCTGGGTGAGAGGTACCGGAGATCCCTGGAGGAAAGGTGGAATATAGTAAGTAAACAGAGTATTCCAAAGGTCTGATTAGCAAGCTCAGCTAAGCCTAAATTTGGCTTAGCTGGTCATCTCAATCTGGGATGATTATGATCTCTTCTCCTTAACCAGTCTGTTGTCACAAACAAACCTTGGTTATACATTATGGTTAAGGAGGAGAGAGCTCAACTGCAATCCTGCACTTGGATGACCCACTAAGCCAAACCTCGTTGTCGCTGCCTTGCTGCGATAGGCTAAAAGGACCGGGAGGAGCAAAGCTGCTATGATCTGCTTCCCAGGACCAAGCATGTTTGTGCAATCAAGCTAAGTCTTGGGTTACCTGTGAACCTGGCTGGTAAGGGTTCTCTTTAAAAAGTGGGAGGAAAGCCCTGGAATATGTCATACTGGACAAGGATTCACAATGGATTTAGTTTGAGGTTGAGTCAAGTTTGTTACCTGGAAAACTATGGGGGAATGTTCTTAAAAATTGTTTTAGTGACATTTAATACATTTACAAATTAGCCTAAGATGAATGCTGGATATGTCAGTTGTGTCATGCTGGCTTTTATCTTACCTTTCTTATGTAGTATGCAAATTTATTGAAAGAGAGTCTTTCTTTACAGCACAACCCTGTGCATGTTTACTTGGAAGTACCGTAAATCCTGTGTTCAGTGGGCCCAATTCCAGAGTAAGTGTGTATATTATTGCATCCTGAATCATAGAAATATTTTTACTATGCTATTTGGAAAGGGTGGTTGAAATCGATGCTATTCAGCTGGTAGCAGGTTTCCAGTTCTGTATGTTATGCTTGTCATGTTTCCATCCCTCTGAAGGTTGGATTCCACTTTTCCTTCTTTCTGACCCAAAAGTGCATCTTGGTCAGTAGACTTAATACAGCCCAGGACTACTGCAGCACTGTTCTCAAGCCAACTTTATCCATTGATTTTTATGAACTACTGTTAAAAACAATTTTTTGATCATTTGCCCTAAATTACTTCTTCAATACTAGAAGAAGAAGAAAAAAACCTCACTAAAAACTCGATAACCACAACCTTTTATATATAGCTGACCTTTCCTGTCAGCAGTTTTGCCAGCCAGAACCACCCACCTCCTCTCCTTAACCAATTATTTTATTTTGTACACATTGTATTGCAGTTGGGGAAAAAATCTACCGTTGTCCCATCTCAAAATATAGGATGTTAACTTAGTTACCTGAAAGTCTATCTTCTGTAAGTCTTTCCTGAAAACCTGGTACTTGTTGCATAGAAGCCATACCCTGCCCCAAAGAAATAAGAGACCTTTGGCTGCAATACTGCTCTTAGTTAATTGTGCATGCGACACATTAAAGCCAATGAGACTTGCTTGAACGTAACTAATGGCACGCTCCTCCTTTACATGCAGATTTTACACAGTTTCACCAACAATACCAGCATAACATCCATTGGATGTATATTAATGTACAGTGGAACCTCGTGTTACGTACCGTCCTTGTGAACGCTGCAGGTTATGAGCTCCGCTAACCCAGAGGTAGATGCCCCTTGTTGCAAAGTTTGCCCCAGGATGCGAGCGGAGGTCGTGTGCCAGCCGTGCGGCAGTGGCAGGAGGCACCATTAGCGAAAGCGTGCCTCATGTTATGAGCGGTTTCGGGTTACAAACGGACCTCCGGAATGGATTAAGTTCATAACCGGAGGCACCACTGTATTTATTTGCTTATGCATAAAATATTAGGACAATTATATTAGTTTGTTTTTAGTCTTTTAGTGAATAATTTACATTGCAACTACCTAGCGAAGTGGGCCTCTCTAATTTCCACTCCTCCCCTAAAGCTTCCAATTGAGAATGTGAACCTGAATTTGCCAGGTTTGAGTTGAAGGCTCAGTCCAGCAGACCATAATGGGTTAAATATCACAGGGCACTGATACAGGTTCATTTAGCTTTGGCACCATAGGATCTGGCCATGAATACAGAGCACATTACTTTACTGTGTGCATTATCATGGCTATGACCTGTCTCCGGAGATCCTGTGCCACCACTGTATTAATGAGTGCATCTGCTTCCGAATAACCTTATTAGCTTGCCACAGCTGAGCCAGTAGCCTCATAGGATTTTTTGCCTTTGTCCCTGGAGAGATGTGATTCTGTTCTTCTTGAATCCAGTTTGATGCCCAAATTTTAATAAGTTCTGTTACACTCTCTCTCTCTCTCTCTCTCTCTCTCTCTCTCTCTCTCTCTTTCTCTTTCCTCCAATTATCATCTGCTATAGGGATTCTGAAATCCCTGGTTACTTTCCCAGATGCCATCAATAATTCCTGAAATGCCATCATGTTTGGTGGCCCCATTAACAGAAAAGTATGTGCATTTTAAGGGATTTTATATACTTTTACCATTTTCATGAAAGTATAAGAATGTACTCAGTGCAGTAAGAAATTACTGCAAAACTGTATGTCCTATTCTTGCCTTCATCTAACACTCCAGCCCCAAGCCTATTACAGCAAGCAAAATCTGTCTTGGTGTGCTGGCAATATTGGAGCAGCTGTTCATGTCTGTACGCGCATGCGGGGAAGCTTGCTCTGCCCGAGCCCTTACCATGGTATTTCTTATCATCTGCATCACTTGATGGAGAGAAGTAAACGAATAGTGAACACAGCAAGGTGTCTGTATAATCATTAACTTACTTGCCCTCTGGATAGGACAAATGATATGCAAGCCTAAACTCGCCAGGGATCTTCTTTGGGAGTGTGTCCAGGGGGAATGTTCTCCTATGAGTTAATGGCATATTTCTAAATGGGTTGACTGCTCTCCTTCTGCTTGCTAGCTCTTTGCAAACTGTTTTTGTTCTCAGTACAATATCTAGCATGTAAGTTTAATTTTAAAAAATGCCTTCTATAAAACAAGGCACCCGTTTTAAAAAGTGTTGATATAATTCTTTTTGTATGACCCCTTAATTGGTCAGTACTCAAACATGGCTTTGGTCAATTTACTGTGTCTAGAATGGAATAAATGTGGGGGGTTTCTCCTCCCTCCTCCCATATTCCTGAAACCATTTCTTTCTCAGTTCCTCTCTTTGAGATGCTAGCAAATGTAGAAGCTGCTAAATCACAACCTGTTCCTCTCCTGCCTTTATACTGGGACAGACCATTCACCCATTTAGTTCTGTATTGGCTATGCTGGCTTTCAGGGGCTCTCTATGATTTTACCCAGTCCAACCTGGAGATGTCGAAGATTGAACCTGTGATCTTTTGCATGCAAAGCATGCCCTCAAGTTTTGAGCTATGACCTTTTCCATGAAGGGCTGCGGATTCTTGACTTGGATCTACCTGGTTTGATCCATGCCACTGCCCTTGCCATATTGTATGGTAGTATTTCAGCTCATGCCATTTTTCTATTACTGCTTTTACTTTCATAGATAACTTTCATAGTGATGCACTGTCAGATATAGGTAGAAAGGCGGGTGGCATTAGCACATCTTGGCCCTAATGCTAGCTACTCTACTTGATTTCTTGCAACTGTGTAAAGTAGTGGTAGCTAAACTGTGTCCTCCAGGTGTTGTGAAAATCCAGTCCCCATCACACCAACCACTGGCCGTGCTGGCTGGGGCTGATGGGTGCTGGGAGCCCAACAAAATTTGGAAGGTCACAGCTGAGAGCTACACTTATTAATGTTGCTATTCAAGCTTATTGCATATATTCCCTAGCTGTACACTGTCTGCATATAGTGTGAACGGGTGCAGCAACATAGCTGCACAGTGCAACCTTTCCTCCTCTCGTGTGCATCCTAAATCTGCTCCAGGGGCAAGGTTCCCTCCATCCTCTGGAGGAAATTTAGGAGGAACGTGTGGACAAGAAAGGGTGAGACAGTTACACTGCACATCTGAAAGTTGTTGCACTAGTTATTTGGTTGAATAGCAATTTTTTTTAGTAATCGGCGCAGAATACAGCAGGTACCAACTTCTCATTTTGATTAACAAAGTAAGAACTAAATGCCACTCCAAAGTTATTTCTCTCCTCTGTTTTCAGAGTGATTTCAGCCAGTGATTTCAGAGAGAACTTTTCCTTTTCCTGATTATTATGGCTTATTTGAGGAGTTGTTTGAGGGGTTGTTATTATTAACTAGTCATTGTATTTCAGACAGAACTTTCCCTTATTTTGGTCATTATATGTTTTGGGAGGTTCTAGGCCAACCTAAAGCAAAAACCTCTTACGTCAGTTACAGTAAAACACACACACAAGTTAAAAACTACAGCAGCAAGATAAATAATACAATAAGGTATGATCCAGCATTAAAACAAAACTCCAAACTAAGATCAAATTCCAAAACAAAGCACAGTCAATAATCGTTGACATATCATGTTATAATGTGTTATATAATAATAAAATAATAACGACACAAAAACAAGGACTTAAAAGCATATAACTGTTTGTTGAATTGTTACTATCATTATTTTTAATTAAATTTCATTTTTGTTTCTCTAAGTATTCATCCTTTTATTTATTTGTGTTCAATATAGATTGTTTGGCCCTCTGTAGCACTGTCTACTCTCTTGTTTCATACCATTACCCGATACTAACATGCTGATAACCTATTCATGAACAGCACAATATTTTGGAACTGCTGAATTAACAAAATATTTCTTGCCCGTATGGACTCACTATCCTCATTGTTAAAGCTTGGAACATCATGTTTTTTCTTTCTTTTTAATGCTTTTGGAATAGTTGCCTGTACAGAAGGCGCTAAGGAAACATTCTTCACTGGTTTCCTTTCCCAGATATTTTTTCCCATTGATTCATCTGTCAGGTGTGAACCTCATAATAGTGGGAGACACCATAAATTCTCACCCTGCCCTCATAAGCTGAACCTAAGTCATTTGGTATTGTGTTTTGTACTGGCAGGAGTGGTATTCTGGCAACACAGCAGGAAATGAATACAATAAATAAAATTTATTTCCTGTTTATGATAATAAAATACATCTCATCCACCCACCAGAACATTTCTGACCCTCATTTATGTCCATCATCTCTCTTTTATATCCCTCCCTTCTCCTTGGTTGATGGGTGAGAGAAATAAATACTGGAGAAATACAGACAAATTTATCTGGATTCCCCCCCCAGCTTTATTTTACTCATCTACACAGAATCTTGCAACACAATTTGCGATCACACTCTATGCTCAGTATTACTGGAAGAGAGATTTGGGGCTTTTGTTTTCATAGAATTGTAGAGTTGGAAGGGAACCCAGGGATCATCTAGTCCAACCCCCTGCAATCCAGGAATGTGCAGCTGTCCTATGTGGGGATCGAACCTGAAAACTTGGTGTTATCAGCCCACACTCTAACCAACTGAGCTATCCAGGTTTTTCAGTGGCAATCTTTCCCCCATGCCCTTTGTCTTTGCTCAACAAGGCATCTCTCTTCCGAACAAGAAGAGGTTTTCTTTATGCTTTCTAACTATAACATAGATTGTACCCCAATGACTTCTTCCTGTAAACAGTTCCATGCTGCTGCTTTAATTAGCACCAAAAAATTAAATAAATGTTATACCCTTCCATTGGTTCTTTATGCATGCTAGCTCCGCCCCCAAGAAAAAACATCCCACTATTTCTCTCTGTGTGGTGCCTCTTTGCCTTTCAGTCTAATTAATAATATACTTTATATAGAGGCAATAACCATTTTTGTTAGAAGTTTCACAGGGCTTTATTCATTCTAACAAGGGTTGCGAATCCCATGCCTTCAGAGAAGAACCTTCCTTAGCACCCATGAGAAGTCCTCACCATACTGCCCCTCCCTCTGCAACAAACAGATTGGGGGAAAGCGCCATATTTTGTAGCCAGTAGAAGACTTTTTCCAACTCTAATTGCTGTTGGAGGACAATTTTAGGATTGGTCAGAGATGAAGAGGGTAGAGTTAAGGCTACCCCATAGCCTTGTGACCCCTGAAATCTCATCGCTCCCTTTGCAAGTAGGTTTTTTTTGGGGGGGGGGTCATTTTATTGAAGCCAATAAAATGTCCCGTCCCCCCCCCCAAGTATAATTGTAGCAGAAGGAGTGATCTTTCTGGGGAATGCAATTGGTGAGGGAGAATTAACCCTTCTCTTCCCAGCTGCACTAAGTTTAAAAAGGTAAAGGGACCCCTGACCATTAGGTCCAGTCGTGGACGACTCTGGGGTTGCGGCGCTCATCTAGCGTTACTGGCCGAGGGAGCCGGTGTACAGCTTCCGGATCATGTGGCCAGCATGACTAAGCCGCTTCTAGCGAAGCAGAGCAGCGCACAGAAACACCGTTTACCTTCCCACCAGAGCGGTACCTATTTATCTACTTGCACTTTGACATGCTTTCAAACTGCTAGGTGGGCAGGAGCTGGGACCGAGCAATGGGAGCTCACCCCGTGGCAGGGATTCGAACCACTGACCTTCTGATCAGCAACCCCTAGGCTCTGTGGTTTAACCCACAGCGCCACCTGTGTCCCTGCACTAAGTTTACCCTTCCATTATACTTTGGGAAAAACTAAAATTGCTGTATTGGTGGTTGTAGGA
Source organism: Lacerta agilis (assembly GCF_009819535.1). NCBI lineage: Eukaryota > Metazoa > Chordata > Lepidosauria > Squamata > Lacertidae > Lacerta > Lacerta agilis. Next base: position 43,391,109 of record NC_046318.1, on the reverse strand, counting down.
GAGTGAAGTATGTGTGTATGAAGTTGCAGTGTATCCACAACTGTTTCTCAGGTTTCAAAATGGCTCCCAAAGGTTGTTGACCCTGTTCTAAAATGAAATTGTAGGATGCTTCTCTCTTTTTGTTGCCCAAAGCAATGTCAATGGACTTACTTTTGCATACAGCCTGCTGCTCTCTTTATAATACATATTGTGGAACCATGGCAACTGGAATTTTGGTTATATTTTGGTAAAATCAGAACACCTGGTCACGCCATATGAATCAAATGATTTGACTATTTTTCCATATGAAGGCCAAGAGCCTACCACAGCTTTCATATGTAGGGCAAAGGATACTTTAAAAAACAAACAAACAAAGTAGCTGTTAAACCTATAAAGAAGAAAATTTCACCCCATTTCCCCAAATGTATCGATGCCCTTTCAGTGGGCAAGGAATGCTCTTGTGATAATCTCTTCCCCAGCTTTTTATCATTGTTTCTTAAAAGTTTTGCCTTCCTGAATCAGGCTACCTATAGACATTTATGGGAAACTTCTAAAGAAGGTAAAGCCTCTTACTGTGTTACGGCTTTTGCTTTCCCATTCACTTCTTTTCTGCAGGGAAAATCTTAGGCTCACGTTGTTGTCAACTTGACCTAGTTGTAAAAAAAAAATACCTTAGTAATTAATTAATGGAGAAAATGCCCAAGAAGCTTCAGTAGCTTTCTTGAAGATTACTGTTTTTATCGCATGGCACATTTTTCATTGTTAAGGACTCACAAATGGAAAAGAATACTGTTTTGAATAAAATTGGATTTCAAAGTACCATTTAAATGAATTTGTTTGAAGCAAGACAGATATTCTAGCCCAGCTCGTTTGGCATATATTCTCATTGCCCCACTTTTACTAGCATAGCATATTGGTTAAGATATCAAATGTGAACTATGACTGATATCCCTTTTTCAAACCAGCTCTGTGCTTTTTCTAGGTGGCCTTAGGCTAGCCACTTTTCTTTCAGCCTCTGGCTTATCATATAAGGTTGTTTTAAAGACTACCAAGATAATATATGGGAAGCAGTTTAGGCATTTAAGGACTATAAAATACTGAGTAATTTCCATTGGTCTGTTGAAACGTCATCAGATCCACACACGTTTAATTGTTTCATGGTGCGGTTGTTGCCATATCAAGGTATTCTGTACGTGATTGCCCCTTCCTTTTGCCATACAGCAGATGTGAAATATGATGCAGCCTCCTCTGTTCGGGAAGGGAAGGGGGTGGGAAACACAAAGGAAAAAAATATAACAATAATTCTGCTAAATCCTTTGAAGTGTTAGACAATCAATCTGTCTGTTTGGATTTTATTCTGAATCCCTCTTTAAAATGCATCAAATGTTAGTCTGTAGTTCTTTCCTGACAGCATCTGTGAATCTCTGTGGAGACATCTGTTCCACAGCTTCCCAGACACTGTCTGTGTTCACATGAGAAGAGCTTGATCCAAAGGCCTTGCTGGAGTGAGACTGTGTAGAGTTGAAATAGATAGACAGCTTGAGCAGGGTCTTGCAGAGCCTGAGTAGCAAAGGCCCTGTGGTGTGAGAGTGCTTGTATGCTGCAGGGGCTTCATTTACACACACACACACACACACACACACACAAATAAATAAATATGGATTCGAACCTTTTGGGGGGGCACTGTATAACAGATCAAATTGTTGAGGATGCAAGAGGGAAACACGCTTTTTCAGATTCTTTTGGAAATTAAGCTAGTCTTCCATAGTAGTAATAATGTCCAAGAAGAAGAAATATAAGAAAACCACCCTTTATTCCAGTAATAGAATAAGCAGCAAAATCAAGCAAGAACACCGTAAGAATCACAAATAGTTGTTTACACTTGGTGAGTTCTGTCTTCCAATGCGTCAGATGAATTTTTAAAATGAGAAGAAAAATTACATTCTGAATACTTTTTCCTGAAGAAAGTGATATCCTGTGCTACACACATGTAGACCATTAAAAAAAAATCTTTGTCTTATGTGACATAACACCATATAGATTTAATACTGGCTTTCTCGGATAGTCTGCCGTGTCACTATCTTTTCTATCACAATTGTCCCAGAGACCATTTTAGGAGAGTAACACTCTCTAGCTTTGGGTTTTAGAAACAGCTTCAGTAATTGTACTGCTTTCACAGATGCCAGAGGCACATTAAAAATAGGCTAGAGCTGTCTTTAAGGTTATGAAACGGTCTGAATTCACTCCTCGTGAAATTAAATTTAGAGTGGTTTAGACCTTAGAGTGGAATTGTAAACAGTCTTCAGAGATAGCATCTTTCTTTATAGGGTATCTATTCATTTATTGTAGCACATCACTAGATAATAATGTGCTCAGCTGTCATAGGTACCATCAATTAAGTTACAAAAACTTGGGAACTTTTTTGTATTGTGTCTTTTGTCTGAGCTAACATGTTCTATAAAAATTACAGTTTTAATGGATGATCTTTTTGAAAATGTTGCACCTTAATTCTACTGTATACTGTGTCATGACCCTGTGGTGCTGATTTCTTATTATCAGATGCATTATTAATCAATAAACAGCCTACCATTTTTAATCATACTGCATCTGTATCCCACTGGTGCTCCCGCAGTTTAATGAACCAGGTATATGGTTCCATGTCTCATTTTCAAGGCCCTATAGAGTAATTGTTGGGAACCCTGGTTAAGATCTAACTAGTGCAATCAGAAGTAATCTAATGTCTCCCTACACAGAGAAATGAAATCAGAGGCCATGTCCTTACAGAGGGATAACACAGAATCAGAGCTGTTGAAACTGACTTATCAAGACAATGGAGTGAAAATCAGATAATAGTTCTATACAATGCTAGATAATCTGGCATCATGTTTAATGCAGTTGGGTTTCATATATATATTACATCAAGCTCAATATTTGTAATAATCGTATCTTTTCAGATTTTTCCAGAAAGCCCTACTTCTTCTAAACATCCTATTTCTAAATGCCTTTGGATCTCAAACATTCTATTAACAAGTGGGACCTGGCAGTAAAACATTGCAGTGATTCCTCGCCCCAACACAAGTGCTCCTATTTAGAGTTCCAGCCAACATTATATCTTCCAGAATATTCCTTTCCATTTCCCATGGGCATGGGAATCCCATTAAGTCTTAATTATTTAGAAGATTTTGTGTGCTTTGGTAGGAAGCACAAAGTTTCCCTGAGCATACTTATACCTAGTTTCTCAAGGACACCAATTTGACTCTAGTACTATTGGCACTCAGAGTACACCATTACGGGAATAAATATGATTTAAAAAGAAGTCTCATTTCTCATGCATAGTGGTCTCAAGGCATGCCTGCCTCAGGACTGGAGGTTACTAGACTAACTGCCAGGTCACCTTTCAGACCACCACTGGGCTCATGGTTTGCCTTTCTCCAGACTAACTACTTGTTATAACTTAATGTTCACAGCTCATTGTTTGGGAGAGCATAATGAATAGAATAACTTGAGCATTAAACTGATGACAGATCTGAAAAACTTGTGACCAGGAACTTTTGAGCTTCAGTTGAGTTCCAGCCCATCAGAATATTTGTCCCCACTGTATCTTGTATCTGTGCATAACTAAGAAGGGCACAAATAATTCCTGTGCAAACAATTATGTTGGATCAGCTTATGCCTAACATTTGTATATAGTCGTCTAATTGAATTGAGTGTCTAATCCCTGGATTCATTATCGATTTCCCTGTCTAAGTCTTTTTGCCCATTTATGTTTAGCACCCATCTGTCCCTCTTCCAAATGGTCAACTGTTGTCCCGTAAAAGGCTGCAGATGAGCCTCCCAAAACAGGATCACAGCACAGCAATTTTGCCAACAGGGGGGCATTTGGATCTTGGCCTGTTCTTTGCCGCTGGATGAAGGGAGCTGAAACTATTTAGAGGTGCGAAAGGCAGGACAAGTTGCTCTTCTAACCCTCCATGACAGAGATACCTAAAAAAAGAGAAAAGAAAGAGAAAAAGACAGTGTAGTATTCAGTCAGGATATGGCACTGCTGTCTTTTGTACTAGTCAGAGTAAAGCAATAAAAAAGATCAGTAAAAACACTTGATGGAAGTTATTGATAGAAAAATTCTTTCTGCCCTAAAGATTATAAACCGAGCGTTATCTGAAGATGGATTTGTTTTAATTTGTCATTGATGTATTTGATACCTGGTAGGATCAAAGAAAACAGAATCAAAGGGAGAAATACAAGCAGTACTGGTTCCCTGAATATTGGCCTATTTTATAGATATAAAAATCTCAGGACTGGAGTGCTCAAATTTATTTGTACTGATGTTTGTTTAAAGATCAATATTAAATAAATTGGTCTGGAAGCTATAGTCATAAAGCAGCTGTCGGACTAATGTAATCCCACAATGCTATTTTGTCTACTGCTTGAAACCTGGTTAGCTGTGTACTTCTAATAACGTGGAAATCTAGTGAAAAAGAAAATATCTGAACTGGATTTTCTGCACTTGGATTAATTTCAGAAGCAAAAATACATGTACCCTTTCTCTTTTTAAAAAAAGGACACATGGGATTTCAGATTTCTGTGGAATTATTAAATCCTTTAAATCCATGTTAGTTGCTTGTGCAGCAGCATCTGAAGTATTAGCTTTTGTTTAGCTTAAGGCTGTTTGGATTCCAAAGCAAGGATAGTGATTGGGGGGGGGGCTAAATTATCTAGGGGTCATGGACCCAACCTTTGAGAAAGTTTCCTGTGTTTTGCACATGCATGTTTATTTCCTTGCATTTGTTCGGAGTTATTGTTCCCTCAGTCTGTTGCTTTCCTCCCAGAGTAATTTCATCCAATCAGAGCCCATGAACCCATGCGATGACATCATAACATTAGACGCCAAGTAGATTAGACTACATGCTGATATCACTGATGGATAAGAAAACTAATTTAGATTGAGGCCATTGATTCCTTGACTGGTCACATAGCCAAAGCCTATTCAGAACAGTGCTTTCTTTTATAGGGATTTCTGAAAGGTGTGGAGCAGAGCATCTTTCAACCCTGATGGAAGTGTTCACAAACTGCCACCCACTCCTCAGCCTGACCTTGGACAAGCTTCCCAGAGCTATCTAGCTCAACCCTACCTGCCTTGAGATACCTTCCTATACAAAAAGCAGCACTGAAGTGTAGCCCAGTTGCTTTTTGCCGCCAAATATGGGCCTGTTGGCAGCTCTTACTACGTTCAGCTGTGCTGCTTTCAATGCATTTTCACACAGAACAGAGAGCAAATACTATCACAACAGAATCAACAATACAGTCATACCTTGGTTGTTGGACGGAATCCGTTCCGGAAGTCCGTTTGACTTCCGAAAACGTTCGACAACCAAGGCGCTGCTTCCGATTAGCTGTAGGAGCTTCCTGCACTCATTTTGGAAGCCGTGTCAGACGTTCGGCTTCCAAAGAACTTTCACAAACCAGAACAGTCACTTCCGTGTTTGTGGCGTTCGGGAGCCAAAACGTTTGACTCGCAAGCTTTTCAGGATCCTAGGTACAACTGTAATTGGAAGGTTCACACGATCCACACACAGACACATACCATGTGGTGAAATATCAGGGAAGAGGCACCATGAAGGCTAGCTCAGCCCCCTGCTCCCGCTGGCATGCACCACCTCCTGCTGCAGTCAGACAAAGCAAAATCCTTCCCCACTGTTCATCTGTTCAGACGGTGTGGTAAAGGACCCCGCCAGATATTAATGTATGCAGGGGGGAGCTCTTCTGCACAGGGATGGGTGCTGAATTAGTCAGGCTCCCTTTCCACATGGAGGTACTTTTCCTACATCCCCTCACTACCTGGTGATAGCCCATCCCCAGTGCACCCATACATGCAGACATTTCTGCATATACAGCAGCATTCAACTCACAACACTTCCGTCCAGCATGGCAATTGATCAGGAATGATCAGAGGGCCACAGGTTCACTGCCTAGGCTACAAGTAATTGTTTATGGAGAAAACCTTTCTTTCTGTCACAAGAGTTATGTGAAAGCTCAGTGATTATTAGGAAATTGTAATCCATTTGCTTCTTAGCTTGATTTTTTTTTCATGCAATGCAAGCATGACAGCATCAATCCTCATTGAAATCAATGACAAGAGCTGTGTTGAATGGATTAAAATTGTAATTCGCCCCATTATGCCATTGTTCTGAGTTTGCTTGACTCAATTTTGCTTTCAGTTGGAGCTTCATTGACCCCATGCAGCATTTGCCAGCAACGAACAGCCCTTTGAATTCATCTCTGGGGCATCAGAATGTGGCATCTAGTGGCAAGCACTGACAATGTGATGAGTTTTAAATTGGGTATTGAACTGAATTTTTAAATTGCACTTTAATTGTGTTCCAGTTTTTTAATTATTTTGTTACAGTTTTTATTGTTTTATACTGTACTCCCCCTCCCCCCCACCTTTTGTGAGCTGCCCAGAGAACTCTTGATCTACCCTGGCTTATAGACACGCAGCAAATAAGTTAATATATAAATAATGTAACAATGAGCATTTTTTAAATTAATAATAATAATAGTCTCCAAGTGCCAGTATCCATAGATGCCAGAAGAAGAAGAGTTCAAAAAGTCTTTAAAAATCTCAAACTCTCTTGTGCCATGAGATACGCACTAAGAGATTCACACTAAAACTCTGAATAGTGTAGGAGTTTGTGCGTTTGAGAAGCTGTCAAGAAACCTCTGAACCAAATATGTGATTTGCTTGTACATTACAGACTGGTTTATCTAAAGATCTCAAGGGACACCTGAAATGTTCAGATAAACAGTTTCAGATGAATGAGAAAGTGAGGTAGTGGCCTAGGAAAAGAGTGTACTTCAAGGTTCCAAGCCCCTGAGAGCACTAAAGAGATACCAGTGTCAATGCATTGCATTCTGATTTTTGGAACCCTCTAGTATAAAGGTGCAAAGCTGCAACCTTTCACAGATCATTGACTAGTTCTTTTCTTTGAGCGGGCATTGCTGAACTCCCCTTAACTAATCACACACTCAGGAAAATCTTCTCTGACCATTTAAGGTTTATGCTCAGTTGAAGCTTTGTAAATTTGAAGCATTGAGAAATCAGTCAGCAATTTTAAAACAGCCTAATCTCATGGGGCATAACTAAATCTTGTAAAAACCAACTGACCTACACCCGTGAAAGGTCACTTAGGCATGGGAACAAAGTACACCAACTCCAATGCCACCCTCAAATGGATGAAATAGTATTGCGGAGCCATCTATAATCATAATTCTATGCTATTTACCAGACAACATTCATTTCTCCCAAGAAACACATGTCTGAAATCCCTTGGGAAATAAAATTGCTCGTGGGGGATCAGTTTGAGGCAGGGAAACCCCAGAAAGTGAAAGGGTGAAGCATCCCTTCCCTTTACCACATTATTCTACACAGCAGTATCTTTATAAACAAGAAGAAAGGGCTATCACGCTATTGCATGCAGTTGTGTATAACAGGTCATTTAGCCCTAAATCATCAGGTGATGCTGTGGGTTAAACCACAGAGCCAGGGCTTGCCGATCAGAAGGTCGGCGGTTCGAATCCCTGTGACGGGGTGAGCTCCCCTTGCTCGGTCTCTGCTCCTGCCAACCTAGCAATTCAAAAGTACATCAAAGTGCAAGTAGATAAATAGGTACCACTCCAGCGGAAAGGTAAACGGCGTTTCTGTGCGCTGCTCTGGTTCGCCAGAAGCAGCTTAGTCATGCTGGCCACATGACCCGGAAGCTGTACGCCGGCTCCCTCGTCCAGTAAAGCAAGATGAGTGCCGCAACCCCAGAGTCGTCCACGACTGGACCTAATGGTCAGAGGTCCTTTTTTTACCTTTACCTTTACATCAGAATCCTAAACTAATTTACATATAAGTATCTTTTATCTGTAGGAGAGCCATATACAGTTACTCCACAAAAACATGCTTAAGTGAGTGTATCAATGCAACTGAAGTTTGAAAAGTCAACTCAAGTTGGCTTTTTTAAAAAATAACCTCTCAGTAACTTTTGGCATGATTCCTGTTACAGAATGTCTTATCAAGGGATAGGGCTGGATAGAAAGAGGCTAGAGAAAGATTACAGGGGGACTGGCTTTATTCTCAGGGTGACTGTGTCCCTCTCTTAAGAAACATAAACCATGGAAGCTGCAAGTTGGATCAGGACTGGGGAGGGAGATTTCCAAATCTCTCAAGCTGCTATCAGTTTTGGGGGGTTTCATTAGGAAAACAGCCTCCTTCATCTCATGCTGTCATCCACATCTGTATCACTCCCCTTCCATTGTGGCCTTTTCTTCAGAAAGAGGCATTGATCACTGCTAAACATTCTATTTTAAATACACTACAGTATCAGTGTAACCTCCTAAAACCATGAAAGAAAGAGGAGAGCTGATGATGATAAATAGCAGTAGACTTTGACAAGGTTTAGTCAGTTTTGAATCTTTTAAATTCCTATTCAGGGGCATTCTAAGCCCCTCATACAATGTATTCAAGCATGTTAGGTCACCCTCCATGAATTGGAGGAATAAGTTCTGGAAAATCAGATTTTGTAAAATGTGTGGGGAGAGTAGCACTGGTGATGAAGATGCTCATGGGGGTGGGTGGGGGTGGAGGGAATGTGCCTGTCTTCTCTCATCACATGTGGGTTTTAGAATGTCTAAATAGGGCTTATGTGTTTACCCAAGGAAAGGGATACAAAGAGCAAGGGAGAATTTGCAAATGAACCCGACAGTTCTGAGAATGGGGAGGCTTGAAATGGAGAAATGGGGTCCAAAATGGGATGGGATGAAGGAACCATTTAAGGGACTGGCAGGGCTCTGAAGAACGTGTGGTGGAGGCAAGGGTGAGCAAGGGATTGACCCAGGAGAGGGGGCCAGAGATTTGTGGAGTTTGGCACTGTTTACAAGGCAGGAGCCAGCACAGTGGGAGAAGAAAGACTCTGGGTAGTCCAAGATGGAGGGAGGACTGCAGGATGTGGTAGAGGAAAAAGAGACTGTGCCGGTGAGGGACGGGCTAATAGATTCCTCACTCCCACCCAGGAGGGGCTTGAAGATGGAAAAGCAAAGAGGGCTTCCATGTAAGCCTCAGGTTGTGCATGCACACCCTGTCAGATGAGGGTACTGCTCCACAGGGCCAAGATTTGTGGACAGCTGCCTAAAGGCTAGAAGCAGGAGTGCTGGTTTGGCCCTGTGACCGTGGGTGCCCAGGGGCCATGGGTGTCCTGCAGTGTGTATGGTCCTGGCGCTGAAATTTGTGGGTGCCCAGCCCCTTCATGGGGAATTTTGTGAGCGCTCTGGCACACAGGGCCCCAGGGGGTCGGCACCTATGGCTAGAAGTTTGTGTGTGTGTGTACCTGGAGCACTGTGGAAGCTGCTGTAAGTGTGTTCTTTTGTCAGTAAAGAATTAACTATTGGACATGTGCCTTCCTTGGCTGGAGATGCCCAGGGCAGACCCCCCATAAATCCTGTCATTCCTTTCACCTATCATAAAACATATTATTTATTGTTAGATCAAATTACCACTGTGTCAGATTCGATGTTTTACCTAAAGAAGCAATAGGGTGGGTTGTTGTTGTTTTTCATAGCTTGTTAACTGTGAAATACAGAATATTTTCTTCTTGTTCTCAGAATAGACATTTTTTGCCTTAAAGGGTGAAGACATAGAATCTCTTTTTTAAAGCTGTGGAAGCAAATACATTTGTTTGCTTAACAAGGCTGCTGCTGCTACAAATCTAACACATTTTAAATGCAGGAAATGAAGAAGGATGGCCTTCTGAGTTTATAAATGTACAAGTGCATATTTTCAATTTTCTTTACAAAGACATAAAACTTAAAGAAGAAATGTGGCTGATTGTGCTGAATTATTACTCCAAGATAGATTCATCAAATCTCCCAGCTGTATAAGACAGGGTTTACTAATGAAGTTCCCTATCAAAAAGAAAAGCCTAATTTTGATTTGGCTTAGGTAATGAACTTCTTTTTCCTGGTGTGATTATCTGCATGGGGTGGCTAAAAGAGTAGCAAGAGAGAGTGCGCTCACAGAAGCATTATGCAAAATGTCTTTTGTCTCTTTTTGCTGGGATATATTAAATTTTCAATGTAGTCTATGTAATATAAAATTATGATAATGACTTTTGGCCCACTGTGAAGGCAGCTTGCTGGTCCTGAGCATGTGTGTCTGGCTTGAGCACTAGGATACACTGTGGGAGTTGCCTTTTCTATTAACAAACCTCTAGATACCTAATGATGAATTTTCTTTCACCAAATGTTCTCCTTTTGTCTAAAATACAAGCATTTTCTAAATTGCTTTTGAGAAAAACAAGAGAGGCAGGGAGGTCTGTGGCACTGACAGGGGATACTGGAACAAAGCAAGTAATTCAGTGAGCATTCTTGTAATTATAAGCCAACCACAAGGTTATTTCAATGGTGAAAAATATTTACTGTCTTGTTGGAAGTGGCTACATTGCACTAGTGAAAGCACCAGCTAAACAGTTTGCTTCTAAAATGTCAGGCAAAATGTAACAACAGCCGAGGGATATAACATCACCTGGATGTGTTATTTGTGTGCTTGTATTTTTGTGTGTATGTGCATGTGCATTCATTCACACAGATAGATGCAATTTGAAAGGTCACAACCAGCATTTTGAACATTAGCTATCCAAATAAATGTATCACTTCACTTGCATTGGTCACATTTGTTCTTGTGCTAAAAGGTAGCATAATCAGTACATTTTTATCAAGCTCAAAGTTGTTAGAAACTAATGTTTAAAAAGTAGGGGGTGGATCCAGAGCATTAGTGTGAATATAGGTCCAACTGAGAGCAATGTGAAAAGTTAGGATTCTTGTGGGTTCAAATAGGACCTAAGAGCAATTAATTTGATCTGGAACCAATCCTAGACTTATAGTCTAAAACGAAGCATAAATTTATTAGGCTTTCTTTAATGCTTAGTCATTTCTTGTCACATATATTTCGCAAGAAAAGAAGTTATGCATGCATTATATATTTAAATATTTTGACTGACGGTTCTTTAAGGCAAGATTAAATAATTCCTGAACCATGAGTCGTAAGTATTCTGCAGGCTCTGTAATACCAAACTCCAGTCTCTTTCAGTAATTTTCCTGACTATGTAACATTCATAAAATTACCTTTTTCTTGGCCCAGTTAGCTTGCCGTAGGAATATTCAAGTTTTCCAGTTTGCTGGGTAATTAAATACCCTCTGCTAAGAAGGTGAATTGCTGTGAATGGTAAACTAATAGCATTGCTATGAGTTGTAAACTAATAGTGTTGTTGATTCCTTTAATTCCAGAGTAATTAATTCTACCAGTGGACACAGAACATAGCCACTTTTTAAGGCAACAGAAATGTAACTGTCACCCATGGAGCGATTCTTGGAATAATTCTAAAGCTTATCTATCAGTGAGTCACCCAGAGGACTTACTCTGACTCATATTATCCTTTATTTTAATATATTTACAATGGTAAGAATTATTCAAAAATATACCCGATTAATAAAAGGATGGAAAGAAAAGGTTTTGACTATTAATGATTACCACTGAGGCAATAGTTTCATCACAAGCATCATTTGATCATGTGGGTATCGCATGGCACCTTGAAGTACAGTATGTTCTAATAAATGCACAAGGGGAAAGTTTGACAGTTGTATGTCCAGAGTATAATGGAGGTTATGCTCTTGTCATGATGTTTTGTTCGTGTGAAATGAGTTTCCATCTTGCCGTGTTCTTCATGGTCAAAAATCGAAGCATTGTTTTTGTCGATTTCCAACCTTTTCCATCTATTGTTTTTGTTCTGTTTTTTGTTTTTTTAAGATCATATTTGTCAAGTAGGAAGATAATAATTGGCAACTACTTCTTGGAGGGTTTTTTCGGGGCTGGGGAGGGCATTTGTTGTTGATAATCCTTAATTTTGCATCTGCATTTTATCAGCTGTACCAGACAACAGCAGATGGGCATAAACATTGTTGGGCTCATTATGGGTACATGGTTATATTACTTCTGGAGGAATATTTATTAAATGTAAACTGAAAAATTGTATGCAGAATTTTGTCAGAAACCCAAAGAAATATTTCAAATCTGAACTTGTTATGCTTGAGTTCATACTTTTTTGGAGCATTTTGCTTCAATATCATATATATATATATATAACACATTACATTCAGAGAAGTTTGCAATGAAAGTATACCTGCTTCACAGATGAATTAGTTATAAAATACAATTCAGCATTTTGAAATGCAGGACACACCCATTTTTCAAAGTTCCTTAAGGGGATTCTATAACAGACACCTTGTAAATATGACAGATTCAACAGGTTGAAATATGCAAGCAGAGTGAAAATTGGCTTGATGTGTACATGATTGAGGTGTAGCCCAAATAATACACAGGGAAACAAAGCTAAGTGAAGAGTGAAGGGTGCTTCTTTCACAGAATCTGTTATTCTTTCAATTTTGTGCAGTATGCTAACTTACGAGTTCCCATTTGGTATATCTCATACATAAGACATATTCAAGTGGGCACCTGAACACCACCAAGTGGGTTTTGTTGTGCTCCAAACACTTGAAAAAGCAGAAGCCAATTGGAGCATAACAACACCCAACTAGTGGTACCTTCAACATAACAACATCCAGAAATACCAGTGCCTTTTATGCACTTCTTGCCTTTTATGATAAATAAATATCAGGTTTTGGCTATAATCCACAAAACTCCATGACTAGCTGCACAGATCCTCTCCTTCTTTAAGCACACCCCACCTCATACAATGCTATTTTGACTCACCTGCCAACCTATAACGTTGTAATTTCATCACATAAAAGTGGAATGTTTTAGACAGATTCTCTTCTAACCATTAAGATGTGTTCCAGTAACAATTCATGGAATACTGGTAGTGTGGCAGTAGTGCAGAAGTTGAGTAGTCAAATCCCTATGCTTGCTTTACTCACTTTAGAATTTGAAAAGCTAGCTCCCCCTTGCACGTTTCCTTTGTGTACGTTCATACAAACTGGAAAATGATTGCATTTACAAAAAACACAACCCATCATAGTTCCTGTCAAAATGGGTCACATCCTCTTTGTTCCGTCTATTCATGTGTGGAGTGGGGGATGTAGCATTTATTATCCCACCCAGTTTTATGCATCTTCCAGATGATTTAACTGAACTGATGCTATGGAGGATATGCTGACTGGCACTTTTCCCATGCTTAATGTGTTAACAAAAGCCAATAGTGTCAGTTTTAACAGTTTTAGTTAAATTCCCATGACACTCTTAACAAACGTTGAAACCTCTGCCATGTCTTACCCTGACAGATTCCCTGCCGTCATTGCACACTTAAAATAAATGTCATCCCCAATCAAAAAGTTCACATTTTTCCTGACAATATAATTTGTTACTTTGTTCCTGTTTTATCTCCCCTTCTCTCTCAATCTGCCCCCACCCCTTTTTCTGGCACAATAATATTAGATGGAGATATTACTTTCCATAGTGTTCTGTGCCATCTTTTATTGTTAGAATAAGTGGTGTGAAAGTGAAACAAGGCAACGAAATAAAATAAAAAGGCCTTTACTTTGATTCAGTATACGATGAAGTCTTCCCCTTAATGGGCTCCTGGGAGATACTGGTTGTAATTCATGTAGCTAAATTAAAGCAACTCATACTAATTTGGAACGGTGAGATCAGGATACATCATTATGTAGATCAAACATGGGGGAAGTGAGCTCATGAATTAGGTTGCTACCCACCCACCCACCCACCCTCCCTCTATATTTGGATGCTCTTCCCTAGCTTTATAGAGCCTTTCTGCTTCAGAGAAGAGGACATTGGGCACCTGTTGGTCTCTTCTGTGGAAATCAGATATTTAGATATTGTGAGGAAGGAAGCCATAGTCAGCCAAGTCAGATCAAGGAAGAATCTGGGGAACTACCACGAGTCCAAAATGCTGAGCTCCAAATGACTTACTCAGACCCACAATTTCCACCATTTTGTTTGATCTTCAGGGAAACCTATGCAGCCCGTGTAGTTAGGCAGTCAAACAGGGCTACCTTGAAGACTCAATTCATGGCCGAAAGCTAGGTTTCTCAAATTTAAGATCCCTTGCATTAGAAATACGGCTGCATAATTAACTTGAATTGTCCCATTCATGATGAGTGACACTAATGGGAAGTTGGCGCTCCCATGCTGTATTTTGCAGAACTCAATTGCCCATTTATTATATCAGCAATAAAATCATCATCTCTATTATTCATATAAGTATTAGAACTGAAATGAAGGAATATAACCAAATCTGATTAGCTGTGTAGTCTGCTGACAGCATCCTAAGATCTGTTGAGTCATTGGGATCATGTTATTAAATGGGTGAAAGGAACAATGAGAACATATGAGCTAGCCCTATTGCCTTTGATTCACTGACCAGCCACATACCTGGATGTTTGGCCTCTATCTGAAGGAATCCTGCACAAATATGTGCACACATAGGGCTCCTTTAACAGGGATGGGCATTCTGATTGACTAAGGTTCCTGTTCCCATGGCTCTCCCAATGGATCAGAAGAGGGGTGGAGTCAGCATACATATTGGTGTCCAGGGGCTAATTAAAGGGACTTGAGGTGCTTCTTTCAATCCAAAAATCACATGGAAGAGCATTCAGCACAACCATTGGAAACAATTTCTTTTTTTCTTTCTTTTTGGTCATAGTTACTATTTGTCACAAGTCAGTTTCTAGTTAGCGTTCACACCTTTCCCTCATTTAATCTATTTTCATTGCTTTTATGTGGGGAGGAATTATGTAAATTCAGGACATGATCCAGCCATTGATTTGTTGCAGGGATTTCAGCTTGGGCTTAACTTGCTCAACAAAATCAGTAGGGCTCAAAAGTGTTTGCATCTGGCTGGATTGTTCCCTCAGTTTATATCATGTGGGGCATGTTTCCGTGTGCATTTTACTTTCTGGTTGGTTGTCCACCTATAAGATCCTACATTTCAACAGTGAAAAACTATGTGTGTGAATGAAGGCTCATCCTCTCCCCCACCCCAATCTATCATGTTAAAACCATTAGGCCTGGATTTAATAGAGTCTTTTTAATTGTTGTGTTATAGGTACCATTGGCACCTCTCCCTTTTTTATCCCTCTCCCTCTCTCCCCTTATTTCTCTCTATCACTGAGAGAATAAGAGAGGTGGCTTTCACAGCAGCTGGTTAATTTCCCTGGCTTCACACTACTGTTTAATGATCCGTTTCTCGTGTGCCACCTCTCTCATCTACTGAAAGATAGGTACAAATTGTACCTATAAAAATTATAACATAACTCTGGGTTATCTTTATTTTTCCAAATTGTGATCACCTGAACTGAGCATTAGTACTCTTTTCTTTTCATAATCCTTTCAGAAATAGCTGGGACAGGCCATTGTCCACCCACACAGAATGTTTATCTGTGAATATTTTTTACGGTTTGGACATTTGGCAGGCTGGCTGTTTTTGAGAGTGGAAGATGAACTCCATTGAGATGCCATCAACAACCGTATGGCCACTGAGACAGCTTGCAAGCCACCACATAATGGTTTGAGCTTCTGGCATGTCTCGCTGTCAGAAAGCATTTTTTTCCCCTCTGGACACAACAGAAGATCCAAGCAGTAATAGATGCTGTATCAAGATCTGTCTACACATGAAGTCCACATGAAATAAAGTCTTGAATGGTGGCTGCTCCACACAGTGGCAGTAATAATGCATAACGGCGCACTGAGTGCATCACCTCCCAGTTCACCTCTACACAACTGGACAGCCACTTCTGACATAATTTCTCTGTGTGTATGCCAGATCCCTTGAAAAGATTATTTCAGCTCACTGGAACACTTAACTCATTTTCATTCACAAAGGCCGACCTGACTAGTGAGGAAGAATATAAAATATTGTTGTGATATGCACTGGTTGAAAGGTTTGTTTATCTTTTCAATGGCTGGGGGGGGGGCAAGAAGGTGGAGGCAGAACAATGGAAATACCTGATATAGAAAACCATAAAACCCACAGGAAAAAAATTTGGTTTTCATTATGAAGACTGAACAAATTAAAAAGTCTGTTACAGCAATTAGTAAACAGAAAATATCTGTGAAATTCATTGAATAAATTGTTCCCTTATGAGTTCTTCGCCCTGCTACATACAGAAAATAAATATCCTGACTTCTTGCAGAAAAAATGCACATTCTTTCAGATTAGGATACATTATCAAAATTACAGTAACATAGTTACTGTAAAACATAGGGTTTTTAATTTTCAGTTGTGTATAAACACAATTACAAAGCGTCCCCACTCCACCCCAACTTCCCCGCTTCCTCCCCCAGGACAGATCAGTTGATTAAGTTTTGCCAAAGTCCAGTTTGTGATTTCGGTGGGTGCCCAGGAGATGGGGAAATCCAGAGCCTAATTAGGTCTGGCTTTTGGCTGAATCACTCAAACACATTGTGTCCTCTGTAATCTGGGGAAACCTTTCACATTTTTAACAGAACCCTACAGTTGTTTGTACTCTGTACAGAAACATTGCAAGTGGTCTTCCAGTGGTTAAAATTGCTTTTTCCTTTAAGTACTGCTAAGAAACAGGAAATGCAATTTCCTCACACCTTCCCCAAAACCAGGTCATTTGAGGAGTTCCTTACTGTATAATTCCTTCATCAACATGGCATTCATCAAGAGGCCCACACAGACTCCATTAAAATTAGCTGAGCTCCACTTTAGTGACAAGGAGCTGCCTTTTCCCCAGAGGAGTATAGTGGTGTTGCATTGCTTCCTATAGGAGCAAAATCATGTCTTTAATTGTGGAAGATATTTTCACTATCTTTTAATTGACCAACAATTAACTTATGGAGCTATGAAGCCATTTTTGCACGACATTTTCCACGGCTGTGTGTGTCCCTCAGCAACCACCTTTGCAACCGCTACTACATAGGTAGAGGTTGTCCCTTTGTACAATACTGACGTGATAAATGCAACCTGGAAAGAGATGAAAAGGGTCTGGAAGGTTTGCCCTTATGCAAGTGAACTTTCAGGGAGGAGCCACCAAGGTGGGACTTGCCTCCTTTCCCATTTATCACTACCGACATAACAAGGACACAGGAGCCCCTATGATTTATACTGATTCCTCTTCGGATGCACTCAGAAACCCTTGGCATGTGTCACAGCTGGAACAGGTGGTACAAACTGTATATCTGCTATAATTTGAAGCTTCTCTAGATGCCACTACATCAAGGCTTTAGTAGCAGAGCTGGATTAATTTACCCGAGGGTGCTTCTGTTCTGCTCCTTCTGTTGGCCTCGGGTGTTAAGATCAGCAGATGGGGCCCTCTTGGTCGTTCCACCGTCCCTAGAGTTTGGAGGGAGGTGGCATGGGAGAGGGCATTCTCTGTGGCAGCCCCTAAGTGGTGGAATTCCCATAGAGGTGCATCTGACGTAGTGTGCTGCAGTGAGGTGGTCACCTGACCTGGGTGATCACATTGCTGCTGCTTACGGGGACATAGGGTGGGGGATTGAGGAGGTGGCCAAAGTTGATGCAGTTCAAACACACCAACAGGAACCTCATATTGGCAAACTGCTGTGTTGGCTATCAGCGAGAGGTTAGATGAGCACTGCTGCCACACCACTCTGTCTGCTACTGATTGGCCTCGTTGGCCAAGTTTAAACTGTGTTCTTTGCTCCTAAAATGTGGGTGGGGGGATGGAGTTGATGCTTTGATCCAGCTCTAGCCCACATGCATGTAAATATGCACACAACAGCACATCTAAAATCTGTGATCATTATTGTGATCATTGCTGGCTACGGATATCTTAAAGAAAAACAAAACCTGCAAAGGGATAAACTGAGCGTTAAACTGCAGCTTTCGAGAGCAGCATTATAGGGAGAGAATGAGAATGGTGTTATTATTTTTCTTCCTTCTTTGTCACTTCTGTCCTTTTATGCATGTTTCTGTTACATCTAGCAAGAGGCCACTGTCATGAGAGAAACAGTAAAAAAAAAATCCTGAGTATAGTGAAATAATTTAGCTGATAATTCCCTACTGTATAATTTTCTACGCTTCCTGCTAGCTGACCTTGTGGGCTCTTGTCAGGTTGCTAAGGGAAATCCAGCGGGGCTCCTGATCTGCTCTCCTATTTTTAAAGAAGTATTACAGAGCAAGGGAGGATGTTTATGTCAGCTTAATGATGCACATATTTGATCAAATGGCATTCTGTAACTTCATGTTTTAATGTTAGTGAAAGCTGAGCAAGACATGGCTCCTCTTCCCCCTCCCAAATTTATCACATTCAATTCTGATCTTGTCAGGTATGGTCAGGAAAAATGGGAATTAATTGAAGTATTAATAGGGTAAAAATATTCTTCACAAAGAGATAGAAAATCTCTTGAGACAGATCACAGTGACTTTAGATTTCATAGCAAAGGTCCCAATCCAATGTAATAATCTTTATCATTTCGGGAAAAGCTATATCATTCGTCATCTGGTTCATCCTCACAAAAGCTCTGCGAAGTAACTTGCTAAAATTCCCATCTTACTGATGGAAAACTAATGCAAATTTGGAAAGATAAGTAGTGAACAGACTAAACTGGATCTCAAAGAATTATGGATTTGTCCAGGAAATAGATATGGGGCACCTCACATCCAAATCATTAACCATACCTTCAGCCTGTTTTGTGATTCATTAATAATGTTGAATGGTATGGATGGAAGGCTATGTAATTCATTCATTTATTTACCCTAAAGTTCCCAGGGCAGGTTATAACATTAAAGCACAACACTAAAAATAATTTAAAACAACCTAAAACCATAAAAGCATGGTGAATTCTAATTCCATGTACAGTGAACTTCCACCAGAAATGCACCAATTAGATTCTTCTATGCACTAGAAGCAAGATTTTTTTACACAAGTGACAACAGTGGCCAGAGTTTCTTTTATTGGGATTAATACTATTTTGTTAGGTTGCTTGGAATGTTTTGCCTCCTTTTTGCTTGAAATGTCTGTTTTGTTATTTATTATTTATTTGAAGTGTTGTGCCTGTTTTATTATATATTATTTATTTGAGGTGTTTTGCCTTCTTTTTGGTTGAGGTGTTTTGCCTGTTTTATTGTTTCTGGTTGGTATAGGGTTTTTGTGTGTGTGTGTGTGTGTGTGTGTGTGTGTGTGCATGTATGTGATTGGCTTGCTTTTTCTTTGGTGTGTGTGTGTGTTTGGGGGCGGGCGGAAATGCCTGCTCTTTTTTGCCTGTGTTTTAGGGTTCTGGGGTGTTATGGGAAGGTGTGTCCAGACTTTTATCTTGGATCTGCAAAAAATAAACCCCCACCATATTAGGACAGTTTTCGTCCAACTTCGTTGACTGTTTTTTTATTGCTGTCGTTTGTTTGTTTAAGTTTTAGGATTGTTGTGCAATGTACTTTATTGTAAGCTACCTTCAGTATGATTTATTCATTTTTTAGAAAAATTATTGCTTTTTCACATGTAATAAACATAATTTAAAATAACATAAATAACAATACCAGCTAATCTGTCATTTCTTGAAAAAAAGGCGCAACAGCAGCTTAAAGTTGGTCTCACTACTTATCTCATGAGAGCTGCAACTCTTTTGGATATTGTAGTTGCATGTAATTAACACATCATTTTCACCAGTGGGGTGCATGCCAAATTACTGTAACAGTCAGCTGTAGAATATTCTTAGTCTTGATTTTTTTTAGTGTTGGGGAGACATGACAGATTATGGAAAAAGCTGGCATACAGGCTTGATTCAAATGTCACAGAACTGAGCCCAGTGCGCTCAGCCACTCATCCCCTTTCTCCCCAGGCTCAAGTACTCCTTTCTTCTTTTCATAGTTTAAAATAACTGGACTTTGTCAGGGCATTCAAATTGAGTAGTCTCTGGCAACATAGTTGTTCAAAAACAGGGTCAGAGAAGCAATGGTTTGGAGAAACCCAGTTTGAAGGCATTATGAGTAGCTATAGTTTGCCTGATTCAGACTTCTTGGCAAACTGCAGTTATCTCAAAGCATGGGTGGGAGGTAAAGTAAATGAATTATGCAACAGGTTATTGGAAGATGCAACAAGTCCTTGTGTTAAAACATAAGTGTGGGAGAAAATGAATTAGGAACTCATCCACTGAAATATTTTCTGATCTCTTTAGTATCCATTGAACCCATCCTTCCACCACTACACTCACCATGTTTACAATATCCTGCTTCCATCTGTAGCCATGACAAATGCTTACACTCTTATCAACAATAAACATTTCCAGTATTGCACCCAGCACAAATACCAGTATTTCAAATAACCTGCTTAGCTTGTATTTAGTGGAACATCAGAAAAAAAAACCTAAGCGTTTACTGGGTATTTGTTGGTTGGGGAAAAGAATTTGCTCATCATCAGTTTAATGTAAATTAAGTAGGAAAGTTTTCATAGGATTGTAGCCTATGTGTGTTTAGTTGGAAGAATTCCCATTGTGTTCAGCGGAGCTTACTTCGTAGTAAGTAAATTTAGGATTGCAGACTTAGACCATCTTACTGGACACATCCACATTTAAAGCACATGACTTCCTTCAAAGAATCCTGGGAGCTGTAGTTCCCTCCTCACAGCCCTACATCCTTAACAAACGACAGTTCCCAGGATTCTCTGAAGGAAGTCATGTGCTTTAAATGTGCAGTGGGTGTGGTTTAAATACATACTGGCTAGATAGCATCTATTCATTTCAATTGGATTCAAGAAGTGGGTGGATGGTGTTCATAGGCAGGACTAAAGTTCATTGTCAAGTCCACAGGTTTTGCTGCCTAGGCTGTTCCAGTCATAAACAGCCTGGAAATATATACAAAACACTGTTTTGTTAATTAATATGTTCAGGCCTATTGCTATATGTCCTTGATTGTGTTTGATGGATTTAGGGCTAGCTTTTATTTTCTTCAAGTTTAAAATGTTTAATTATTCAAACTTTACTTACTTAATTTATTCAGACTGATGAACTATCATATTCTCTAAGACTTGGGGGTTGTGCCTCAGGGATTCTGTGATCAGGATGAGGGCAGACTGGCAATCACTCTGAAGTTAGTGGATGTAACTATTTCCTTATCCTATAATCCTAAAAGCTATTAACCAATTAACGAACTTTTTTTGGGTATGAATTTATTTATTTTCAAGAATAATATTTAGGTACAGAATAATAAAAATGTCTTCATCGCTACAGAATTTTTTTGTTTTTGAGTCAGTAGCTGTTGCTGCAAAGGTTGGTGAATGCAATACATCATTAATGAACATTTTAAACAACAAAATGCATAAAACAAACACCCCACAATTATCCAACCCAACCCACTCCTGGTTACTTGGTAACAGTGAATTCAATGAATGAATGAAGCAGCACCAGGCCATCATTTTCAGTCTGCATTTAATTTACTGCTGACTTAACTGTTTTGGAACTGTTTGTAATGGCAGGCACCAATTGGAAAAAGAAAAACGGTAGAAGATATTTGGTTAGGAGGGGAAACACCAAAAATTCCTGGGGGAGATGAATTTATTCTGTCATAATTTTTGATCAGCTTTAATAATAACCCTTTATAGGTAAAAGGGGGATAATTAAATACAATTTTAGTTTATTTTAAAGTTTGACACCAGTTCTAGATTATTGTATTTTAACATTCTGTTGGAAGCCGCCCAGTGTGGCTGGGGAAACCCAGCCAGATAGGCAGGGTATAAATACTACTACTACTACTATTATTATTATTATTATTATTATTATTATTATTATTATTATTAGATGTTTCAAACATTTAAGCCTGGGTTTAACTCCCACATCTTGAGGGTCCCATATCAAACTGGGCTTGCCCTGATTAACTGCATTAGTTCCTTGCAAGTTTTTTTTTAAATTATTATTTAATTAATTTAATTTATGTACTTTTCTGCTAAAATGACTTTTAAGTGGTTTACAAATGTAAAACCAATTGTAAAAAGTATATCCCCACGTAATTAAAATGCACATTAGAATCATCCATAATCCACCTGTCACTTAAAAAAAACCATACTTCAATCAAGCACACAGCTTTAATAGGTCAACTTCCAGTCAGAGTGAAATTCCTTCCAGCCAGGCCTGGTGCTGCGCCAGTCAAATGAGCTGAACTAAGGAACCCAGATCATCCCAGATGCTTCTTACCATATTCCAAAGGTTTGTTGTTGTTTTTTTTATGATGCTTCTAATGCTTTTTGGCATAGCAGGTGCTGCACACAGGTGCAGCCATTGCCTTCTGCACAATTTTCTCCGGCCTAGGAAAGTTTTCCTGTGCAGTGCTTAGAAGCAATAATAAACCATTGATTTGCGTCCAAATTGTTCTTAGGCAATTATAAGGAATTGATCTAACCAGGCTGTGGCTGTGGCACCGAGTGTTTTGCAGCCCTTGTTACCTCTGACCTCGTAACTGCAGCACCGACTCATTGAGAGAGGAAGGGGGGAAACCTTGTCCCTTCAGATGAGGTTTTAATTTTAAGCTTCTAGCAGGTATAGAAAAACGAGCTGTTGAAATGGTCAGGAGAAGAGACGTGGGTTGCATAAGTAAGGCATTTGCAAGCAGTATGTTGCTCTCTATTGAACTGCAGTAAGCTCTAAACAAGTGGGCTTCCTGTATTCTACTGTTCTGCTGTGGTCATAGATAGGCTTAGAATCAGGAACTGCATCAGCTGGCTTGTTTTGTATCTCAGCTGTCATAAGAAGAGTGCACTAATAGTCATGATTAAATGTCATTAGTCTGTGGCGCAGGAACAGAGATGCTGGCATTGTTTTGGGGGCAGTTCTTGTTAAAATTCAGCAATAGTAGCATGTTATGTCTGCTATGGATTAAGCCCAGCCATTTTTGATCCGCATTCTGTTGCATGCACTTGAATTCCTGTCAATAAGCTTATGCCTTATAGGCATTGATTCCTGCAAGCCTTTAGCTAAAGAACAAAAAAGGCACTCAGTGATCGAATCTGTGAAACTGTTGTGCTTGCGGAAAGCATTTGTTGAAATTCCACACCAAATCAGCCAGGACAATAGATTAACATAAATTTATTAAAGAATAACTTTGTGCCTTAATTAATCTGTTATCCTCAATTTCTCTCTTACTTGACCTGTTGTTATTTATCTGACTCCATCTGTCTGTATTCTGAATTGTTATCGTAAAGTGCAGGGACACAAACAGTACCTTTAAAAAAAAACCCCACCAAATGTATCTTTTTTACTTCTTGTATGTTTCCTGCTAGCATTCCATAATATGGTAACTATATCTCTGAAGGAGTGAGAATGAAATAGGTTTTGGTTATTGATTTTAAAAGCATGATGTGCTTTATGTTTGTTTGGCAATATTTTGCATCATAAATAAAGGAGAACATTGTAACTGTAGAGAATATGGCAGAAATATCACCCTTTATTTTTTCTGCTTTTCACTGCTTATTCTTGAGCAGCATTTGGGGACTAGACAGTGTGGGTGTTAGTGGACAGGCACATGGGGATGTGGATAAGCAAGAACCTTAGATTTTGGAAATGTGACAGATGGATTTTTTGTGTGCGATAAAAGTAGTAGATTTTTAATATAATGTTAATAGTTGTGGGTTATATTATACTATGTGGAGCAAGAGAGCAGTTACCCTTGCCCATTTAGGTGATGAGCCTCATTTCAATATGCAGAGTATAGCTGAGTAATTCTTGAATGAGAGGAGAGCTTTCTGGTAGTCCTTTGTATTCTGCATTTGCTTACTCGACTAAAATGAATAATCGCATATAAATATGAGTACAAATGAAATCTAGGATTCTCCCCCACCCCGACGTATATGTCACAACTTGTAAAATATTGGTAGCTGTCTTCAGAATATTTCTTAAGTTTTACAGTTCTAAATGAACATGAATAATGTTCTGGCGTGGCTCATAGCTGTCAACCCTCCCTGCTGTTTCCCAATGCTATAATAAGGGAATTTCCCGTAAAAAAAGGGAAAGGTTGACAGCTATGGCGTGGCTGCATTTATACTGTATATTGTGGACAATGTCACCTTATTGGCCCTTTTGAGATAACAACACAAATGGCCATGTGAAGTGGTCCTGTGGTTTCATGGATCATATGATGAAAGATGCTGACTCCAAAGAAGACAGGATTCCAGGTGTCCCTAGACTCTCGGATAAAAGGCCATTGCCTTGAATATCATTTACAAATGAGTTGGCAACCTGCCAGAAGGTATTATTTGGGGAAACTAAGGTAATGTACTTCTCCTTACCCACACTCTGTGTGCCAGTTGCCTGTTCTGTTCAAGAGCCTAACCTTGTACATATGGTGATTGAGCTGTCACAGACACTGACGACCCTCACAAGTAGTACTTGTTGTGTGCTTTTTGCCCTGCATAAATTCTTGGGAGAACTCTTTGCCTCGTCATCCATAAAGTCACACAAGACATTGATGAATATAGTAGTCCGCCATACTTAGCATCATTTATCCTTCTCTCTGCACTTACGGGCAAATCCGCCACAAACACATCACTAACTGTTTAGAAGGGAGCTGAGATGCCTGAATCCTGTTTAGTCATGGTATATTTATTATCCATTAGTACAGTTTGTGTCAAGCTGAAAAAACTGAAACCAAACTGAACTCAGTATGTTCCTGGTCACCTGTATTGTTCACTAAATGCTTGGAATCTAACTCAGACTATAGCTACCCTGGTGTTTATGGCACTTTGCAGGCTTAAAATCTCTCAGAGCAAATTCTGTCCAAGGGAGTTAAATTTCCATATTGGCATTGATTCTTAAGACTCAGCCCTGAGGCTGAGACATCAAAGACCCCCACTTCCCCCTTGAGGGCAGATTCTGCCACCACAGAGGCAGATATCTCAGACTGGATATGAAAGCTGTTGTCCTCTAAGGAATATGCCTAGTAAGAAAGCACTTGAGTTCAATCCTGCAAACTAGATGCCCAGCTTAACTAGGCTGCTAACCATAGCTGTCAACTTTTCCCTTTTTTAAAGGGAAATTCCCTTATTCTGAGTAGGATTCCTTGCAAGAAAATGGAAAAGTTGACAGCTATGCTGCTAACTCCTTCAGCTAATGTAGTTTTTCCTATGCATATATACTTAGAAACATGTGTATGTGCATATATAAACAGACACACACACACATTACTTAGTGTGGTGAAAGCAAGAAGAAAGGTCTTTGATTTATTCTGTTTTAGCCATTTTGATGGTTCAGAATGGAATATGGGCTTTCAGTACTATAGTTGTCATTCTGACAGTGCTTTTTCTCGTTCACCAACTTGAACTTGTAGGCAATGTGGCAAAGCAGAGGAAACAGGAGTTCATGAACACTGAGTCATCTGATTAGCCCTAGGAAATCCAATAGACTCTTCATGAAAAGCTGACTTGTAGCAGAATAGGCATACTGTGGCTTCAGGGTGCCCACATGTACCAATCAACATACTTCCTCCAATAACAGAGAACCAATATTTGCACCTCCACCATCTGAGGTTCATCAGATGGACAGATGCTGCCTTCTTAGTCACCAACCCTCAGCTGCAGGGCAGCTTCCCAAGTGCATTTCTAAAATTTCACTTTCTAAGAGGGCTTTTGGGATGCAATGGTATGAATGTAGGTTGGGGTGTTGGTTTTCTTTTTAAAAAAAATGTCCAGTAGCACCTTAGAGACCAACCAAGTTTGTTCTGGGTATAAGCTTTCGTGTGCATGCACACTTCTTCAGATACACTGAAACAGAAGTCACTAGAACCTTACCTATAGTGGGAGGGTGGGGTGGGGTTTTTCTCAGAAGGGTAGTAGGAGATGGGTGATTGACTCAATGGGTATGGTAAACCTGTTGACGACTGTTAACGACTGCAATTAGTCCTACAGGAAAAGGCAAGGGAAAGTATGCAGATGACCATGTGTAGTGAGACAAGAATCCAGTATCTCTATTCAGACCAGGTCTCTCCATACTGTACATCAGTTGCTGTATTCATTTTGGGCCTGGGTCTTTTTATATTTCATATTTTTGTAGCTTTAAAATTTTTCCCATATTTGTTGTTTGCTACCCTGCATGTCAAAATTCATAAAAAGATGGCACATGGGTGTGCATATTATATATTAAAGTAGCAAAACTAAACGTTGCTTCCTAAGAAGGGCAGCATAAAATCCTGTTACGTTGAGGTCCATCCAAAAGCTGGATTGTTAGCACATAACACTAAGCCAGATGCTGACACTGGGCCTGCCTGAAACATTGAGAATCCTTGAGCTTTGCATTTTACAGTGTTAAAACTTTTAGAAGCATCTGGAGTCAGCTGCTGATTGAGACCAGAAACAGGTCATTGGTATGGTTTACCCTCGTACATCTTTGTGCAGCCAAATCAAAACAGCTATAAAACAGTTGGGATAGATTTTCCCATTCCTAGTTCAGGTCAGAAGGATGAGTTCATGACTTTGCCCCTTGGTTGAAGGCAAATGGAAAACTACATTTCAGGTAACTACAGCTGTACTTTCTATTTGTATCAGCTCTTGGAGTTGAGAACTTGGTGTCTTGAAGGTCAAATAATCACCATCACAGAACTAGTGCCTTTCTCAGGCTGTTTTTATTACCAGGGACCATGCTAGTGCAGTATACAGCTGGGGAAATGATAAGGTATAGCTAATTGGTACATATGACAAGGTTGGTACTGGGTGCTTAAAAGTAATTTAGTACATGTGGGAGAGTTTGACAGCTGCAATTGTTATGGATTTGTCCCTGGACCCAGTCTAGCTCAATACATAAGCCATGGCTTCAACATATTTAAGAGACATGTCTGACCAGGGTTGTTGTAGACGTAGACATAGACATACCCATCAAAGTATGGTCCATCCCAGTTTTATGTGTTGATAGAACTAAGTTTGTCCCATCCTATTTCCATGTGGATTTTAAAGGGAAAATCTTTTAAAACCTGCACAGAAATATGAATGTGTTTTTTTTAAAGGGTGGTAAAGGGGCTTCACTGTTGCCTCTGTGATTTGTTCCCATTTAGTTCTGTTGTTGTTGTTCAGTCGTTCAGTCGTGTCCAACTCTTCGTGACCCCATGGACCAGAGCACGCCAGGCACGCCTGTCTTTCACTGCCTCCCACAGTTTGGTCAGACTCATGTTGGTAGCCTCCAGAACACCGTCCCATTTAGTTATTTCCCCTCTTAAAAAAAAACTACATTCCCCAGAAGTCTTCCTGCCACTCACAGCCTGGAGTGGCTAGTTCAGCAGGACTTCTGGCTGGCAAAAGTGTACCCAGTCTTCCTTGCACCCTTGGCAAGAAACTGGATCGGTGCCCCCCTTTCTCTCCCTGCTGAGGCACCCAGAGGAGCCTACAACCCTCACCCAGGTGTCTGTAGTAGCTGAGGAGCACACGACAGACAGACAGACAGACAGGCGGGCTCCTAGCCAGAGTGAAGAGGTGGGGAGGGGTGGTGGGCCTGTGCCCTTTGCAGGGCCCAACCTAACCACCCCCTAGGTATGCCCCTACTTGCCCCCCCTCCCCGCAGGACTTGATGAGTCTATCAGTCTCAGAGGGAATTAAACAGGAAAAACAAGGTTGTCCTCAATATTTACCCTCATTAAGGCCAAAGTAAAATATAAGGCTCCTTTGATGGGGGCCACACCCACCAAGTGCTTTCATCCATCTAAGCCAGTTAACAGAGTCTGTTATTCCTAGGCATTCAAGCCTAAGTGGTACATCAACAAATCATTCTTCTACTCTGGTGCCTTAAGTGACTTTGGATGTGTAGGTTCTGGAAATCATGCCCTAGGGTTAGCTCTTGGAGTCTGAGATGTTCCCCAGGAATAATCTTTCTTAAGGTGCATGTCTTCTGGGATGTTAATGGCATGAAACCAGTTTCATCATATATTCAATCTTCTTTACATTTCCACAGTAAAAAAAATAGTTATATGCATCATTCTGGATTATTTTTATTTATTTTTTTGGTGGGGGGGGGAAGCATTAAGAAGTTCCAACTCTCATGGTTACAGTCATTTAGAGGGCATTCATGCAGGCATAAATTGATTTAACTGGAACTTAACTTTATACTGTATTGCTGTTCAATTTAACTTGTGGTAATTCTTTAAACCTTCCTACAGTCACAAATGCTATCTGTAGTGGACTTTGGCATTCTGGCTTTCCTCAGCCCCAAGGTCTTCACCAAAATCCTGGTGGCTCAAAATGAAAATTATCTCAATCTTTGCGTGTTTAGATGACATCTTGATCAGATTGCTATCTGATCAATGTGAACCAGATGCTGCAGTGCCTGCAGAGTCAAGGATTTGCAATAAACAGGAACAATAGCATGTTCTTGCCAACCAGAAACTGGAACATCTGGGAATCATTCTGGACATGAGTTTGAATAGGATGATTCTGTCCCCTGAGAGCCAACAAGGGCCTTGCAGCTCTCCTAAGAAATAGTTCATTAGTGGCATGTGGATTGCATGACACTAGCCTAGTTGCTAGGCATGGCAGTGTTTGCCAGGAGGTGGTGTACCATTGTTATTTGCATGCCTGCCATTACACAGGGTTTTCCACCCCATGAAAAGGGTGTGGCAAGGTCCCAGCACTGATTTCTCACATTACATCATGTCAAGCTAGTTTTTCAGTGTTGGACTCTCCCCCAATTCCAGAGAGTCAGTACCAATTCAGTACTACACCAGGATGCACATCACAATGAGTGTGTGTATTTTGAAGTGGGGAACCTACTTTGTGGAGGTCAGGTATGGGGAACCTTTGAGCCTCCAGAAATTGCTAAAGTACAACTCCCATCACCCATGGCCATTTTCCATGCTTGCTTGGGTTGATGGGAGTTGTATTACAGCCACAGCTAGAGGACCAAAGATTCCCCATACCTGAAGTAGGTGATGTGACTTATGAGGAATCAAGTCTCTACTAATAGAGACTCTACTCAAATAATACTTGTTGCTTTGCTAGCTAACTGGGCTCCAGCACTACTGTAAGTTCACCAAAAGTAGACTTGCTTTGGTGCTGAAGACCCAGCCCAATGGGTTGTTGCTCTAGCACAGTGGTGCAGACTTGGACCTTAAGTCCCATCACCTTGGTGGGACTAACTCATTTGTCAATGGCTGCTAAAATATGTAGCCCCAGAAATGTTTACCCTGTCCCCCTCCTCAAGAACAGAGCTGGAAACAATGGACAGGTGTGGATGCTCATGTTTGTGGAGATCCACATTGTCACCAGACAAATGATAAATAAAATACATGTGTTCATTTTTTTTTAAAAAAAATCCAAAATCTTTCTCCCCAAAAAATAGTAATGAGAGAAGAGTAGGAAGAAGAAAATGACAGTGGTAACAAGAATTAAGCCGACCCTCCATTTCTTGCCAGTGGGGGTAAAAATGTGAATAGGAATAACATTGTATAGTGTCAACCATCAGAACTCAAAAACAGACAATAAAAAAACCTTTTTTATTTTTTTGTTTACCCTTCAGGATACTGTTTACCTTATCACTATAGGGGAAGCTAGCATAGCATCCCTTTTAAAAAGTGGTCTGAGTTCATTCTGTATCTCCAGGTCATCGTCTGGCCAGTGATGAAGTGGGCATGTCAGCCTGGGGTTAGGAAAGCTGTATGGAGAGCTGTTGGACTCATTTTCTCTTCCCCGCCCCCCCTCACTCTCTCACTCTGCCTGTCTCTTGCTTTTTTCTCTCCCAAACCGTTCTGTCTGTCTGTCTCTCTCTCCCTTTTTTCCAGCTGAAATTATCTCCCCCTTCTCCCCCCCCCATCTAAATTTACTTCACAGCAGATTGTCTTGTAGTAAATCACCAAAAACCCAAATAGCACTAAAGCATTCTGATACAACATTAGCATTTGCTTAACAAGCACAAGATAAACATTAAACAAAGAACTGCATTTCTTTATTAGAGGCTGCAAGATACATAATCCATGAGCACAAGAAACATGGGACCCAGTGGATATGCAGATGTGTGTTATTTCATTGGCGCTGGGCGGCCTTGTTAGAAAAGGTTTTCATCTGAAGGCTTGGGGGTGGATAGTTGACTGTCCCTGGTGGGGCTGTAACTAGATACAGAGACTGTTGCAAGCTAGGCTGGGCTCCCTGGTGGATGTGCTGATTGGACAGCCTGAGGAAAACTTGGGAAGCATCAGGAAGTGAACTCAATCACCTTGGGGATGATAGGGTAGAACCAGATGAAGGCATTTGACTTCTTTTGTAACTCCCACTAAGGACAGATTGCCAGTGTGATCCAACCTCTATAACTGCAAATCAGACCCTTTCCCCTATGCCGATTTCATTAGAATGGCCAGCATGGTGCAGAGAGAGAAGGAGAGAGAGAAGGGAAAAAAAGGTTAGACACAGTAATTTTACAGGCAGGCGGGTACAAAAAATCTGCATAATTAAGCAGTCAAGGCTGCTAATAGGGGAGTTTATATGCTCTGGGACCAGGCAAGGGCAGCGCATATGGATATAGCGCTGGATATTAAATCTACGGCATGCAGACTTACTTTGGGGCCCTTAGAGAAAAGGCTAATTATAGAGAGAGGAATTGTGTTTACTGGTCTGTCTTGGGCAAAGATGTTGAAAGAAGTGCAACCAAGTTTTGCAGCTAAACATGAGCGTTGGTTAATAGAGATATCAAAATAGAGCTTGTAGGTTGCCTTCTGCCTAATTATAGGAAATAGGAGATTCTAAGTCATCCACCCTTAAAGTTAAATGGGGGGGGGAGAGATAAACCACTCACACACAAGCAAAGGCACACACAGAAAAGTGTGTGTAGATATATAGATAATTATTAAAACATCTGTAGTTAAATCTGAGTGCAACTCTTTTGTCACTCGCGTACAGTCATACCTCATGTTACGGGCGCTTCAG
Organism: Lacerta agilis; assembly: GCF_009819535.1. NCBI lineage: Eukaryota > Metazoa > Chordata > Lepidosauria > Squamata > Lacertidae > Lacerta > Lacerta agilis. The sequence goes on along the minus strand of NC_046318.1, from coordinate 43,360,260 downwards.
GTTATGTGTTTTGAGGTTGCTAACTGCGGGAAACCCGGAAGTACTGGAACAGGTTACTTCCGGGTTTTGCCGCATGCGCAGAAGCGCCAAATCGCGCCTGCACAGACACGGTGCTTCAGGATGCAAACGCTGCAGGTTGCGGACGTGCCTCCGTCACGGATTACGTCCGCAACCCGAGGTTCCACTGTATATGTAGCAATTTCTTCTAGTTTAACTGCTCCTGTTGTGTTTTTTTAAAGCCATTGCTTCTAGGTATAAACCTGCTACCAGTATTTAAATAAAAATGGGTCATATGAAGGAAAGCGATAGTAATTCTGGCTCCTACAGAATACAGTAGAGAGATGTTTATGTAACAAGTTCTGACAAGAGGGACATTAACCTTTCATAATGCAAATCAAAGGTAGGGAGACAAATCCCTGGAGCTTTTGGAAAGTGTTGTGTGATGGTTCACATTTTTTAAAGCTGCTTTTTATATAATAATAAACATAGAAATTAATTTAAGGCAGGATTCCCCTAACCAGGCCTGTCAGCAGAGGTCATACAGAAGGACTTCTGCTTGCACAATGGGACTTGCCCCCCTTTACTTCCTCCACACACACACCCTCAAAATAATATTTTTTGCCTTGGGTGGTCAAGAGAACCCCCAGAACAGCACATGGAGGAAGCAGAGGGGTATAGTTCCATCTGACGAGCTAGGATGCTTACATAGAGAAAACAACATGTGTTGGATTCCACCCATAGTCTGATATTCCTCCCTTATGTAATGAAGTAGGCTATTGCCTACAAAAGCTCCAGCCACAATAAACCAGTTAGTCTCTGAGGTGCCACATTGCCAGTTAAAACCACATTACAATTTCTCCGTATGAGTAAATCAAATCAAAATAAACAAAACTACATTTTATCAGACAGTCCATTCAATTAAAAAAAATGGCTCCCTTTGCCTCCTTCATCATATTAGCAACATTTACATGAACCTCTTCATAAATGAGTAACTAGTGCTGATTCTTATCTCATGCTCCTTCTAAAATTATTAATTCCCTTCTGTGCTGTTTTGCATGTGGATAATTCCTTGCAGGTGCGGTTAGTTTTAGGTTTCTCAGCTCCCGCCCCCCTGCAAATACGCCAAATTCTGGGATTGCTCTCAACTCCTGTAGCCTCTTGTAAACTGTTGTGTGAATGTGCTGGCCATGGGAACATAGAACACCTAGGTATCACTTCATTTGGGACTGAATTGAGTAGACTTTCTGAAGGATTTTTGCTCACTGAACTTTAGAATGAAGAAACACTATAGTAAGCAGCACCTAGGTAAAGGTAAAGGTACCCCTGACCATTAGGTCCAGTCGCGGACAACTCTGGGGTTGTGGTGCTCATCTCGCTCTATAGGTCGAGGGAGCCGGCGTTTGTCCGCAGACAGCTTCCGGGTTATGTGGCCAGCAGACTAAGCCACTTCTGGCGAAACAGAGCAGCTCACGGAAACGCCAGTTTGGACTATATTCAGTATAGGGGCCTGTATAAGTTCTGCAGGATTTACAGAGAATACTTAAAATAAAAAGCCAACAAGCTTTGTATGCATATATATGAAGATTTTGCCAGTGGGTGGTTGATTGTACCAAAATGTTATCAGCCCTGGTATTTTGCAGCTCCAGGCTGAAGCAAAGGCAGGTATGGGAAGTTAATGGCCCAAGTATAGCCATTCTGTTGATATCCACATGTCTGTAAGGGTAGTGTCACACCTCCTATTTTGATGAGGCAAAAATTACCTCAAAACACTTTCTGCCACAATGGAGTGAGAGATGTAGGCAGAAATTAATGACTGTGACTAACTTGGGCACATTAATTTCAATGGGTCTACTCTGAGTAAAAGTTATACGACCCACTATTTTTATTCTGTTTTCAGAACCCAACCAAACATAAAATTGTGTTTTAAATACTAGGAAATTAAAAACATCCCTTGTCTCTTCAATGAAGCCCAAGGGAGTTAAAAAATTGTGTTATATAACACATTTATGTCATTCCTCTTAAAGCAATGTTTGCTTCACAACAATCCCATGAGGTAGGTTGAGTTGAGAGAAAGTGGATTTGCTAAAAGCCACCCAATGAGTTTTCATGGCTTGACTACATACAGTATTTGAACCTGGGATTCCTGTGTCCAAGTCCACTACACTGACCTGAAAACCATCAACCATATGCTCTCAGCATCCAGAAAACAAGAGGCTCCACAGACATCATTTCTGAACTAATCCTTATTAGTTTCAGTGAAACACAATCCCAAATTAGTGTGCTCAGGGTCACAACCCAAACTTTTTGCTGGATCAGTAGGTAGTTTTTTAAAATATACTTTTTAAAAAATATAGGTAAGGATCTAGTTCACAATATGTGATTAAAGAATATATTGAAGATAGGGAAATGGTCCAAAACAGGAATACTCAACACTGCCATCTATTTTTGAACAACAAGGGATTATATAAGTGAAATACCAATATTAGTAAGTAACCTTGGGAAGGATTCTTCAGTCACCATCAGCATTCTCTTGTCTGTTGATAGTATCCTTATTTCAGGGTTACAGAATATGGCACACCCTCTAGATGTTGCTGGACTCCATTTCCCATCTGCTCCATTTGATATGGCCAATGATCAGCCAATGTTTTGACTTCTATTATTCCATAACACTAGAAGTCAAAACATTTAAAGCCCTGGGGGCAGAGATATTTAAAATTTATTTGGCGATCACTTGTAGCGGAGTAAGATTGTGTTCCATAAACACGGTTTTAACAGTGAGTCCGTAAGTGAATGTGGAGGCCAATTCTGGATCCACGTGTCCTTCCACAGGGAGGACATAGGTTTCCAGGTGGGAGTTGATCATGGTGAGGGTTTGCCAAGCGTGCCTTCCTCTTAGCACGTTTCTCCCTTTCGTCCTGAGTTTGAGCATCTTCAAAGCCCATGACACCTTTGGTAATGGTTGTTCTCCAATTGAAGCACTCGCAGGCAGTGGCGGAGTAAGGCTCCGCGGTACCCGGGGCGGCAAAGGAAATGCCCTGGGGGCGGGGCGTCGTGACATCACATTGTGACGTCATGACGCTCCGCCCCCAGGGCGTTTCCGGGGGTGCCGGCGCCGCTTCTGCAGCCCTCTTTTAAGCCGAAGAGCTCGCTTTTAAGCTCTCCGGCTCAAAAGGAGGCTGTGGAAGCGGCGATCCGATGACAGAGTGCGCCTGCGCGTGCAGGCGCACTCCGTCGTCGGGCCGTGCGCTGCCGCTCCCAGGGTGACGGAGGGAGCGGCAGCGCGTGGGAATGGTGGGAGGGGCTGCCTCTTGTCCCCCCCACGTGCCGCCGTTCGCTCCGTTGCCCCAGGAGCAGCAGCACCGCACACACCGTGCGCTGCTGCTCCCGGGGGGACGGAGCCAGCGGCAGCGCGTGGGGCTGACAAGCGCCGGCCCCTCCTGCCACTCCCCACGCTGCCGGTCACCCCGGGAGCAGCAGCGCTGCACGGACGGGGTGCTCCCTCGGCCGTGCGCTGTTGCTCCTGGGGTGACGGAGGGAGCGGCAGCGCTTGGGAATGGCGGGAGGGGCTGCCGCTTGTCACCCCCATGCACCGCCGCTCGTTCCGGTCGCCCCGGGAGCAACAGCGCACGGCCGAGGGAGCACCCCATCCGTGCAGAGTGGCGGGAGGGGCGCCGCTTGTCGCCCCCACCCGCCGCTTGTCGCCCCCACCCGCCGCTTGTGGCCCCTGTCGCCCGGGGGCGTACCGCCCCCACCGCACCCCTCTAGCGACGCCCCTGCTCGCAGGTCAGTGTTTCCCAGTTGTCAGTGGGTTTTTCTAGATTTGCCTTGAGAGTCTTTAAACCTCTTTTGTTGACCACCAGCATCACACTTTCCATTTTTAAGTTTGGAATGTTGTTGTTCAGTCATTCAGTCGTGTCCGACTCTTCGTGACCCCATGGACCAGAGCACGCCAGGCACGCCTATCCTTCACTGCCTCTCGCAGTTTGGCCAAATTCATGTTAGTAGCTTCGAGAACACGGTCCAACCATCTCATCCTCTGTCGTCCCCTTCTCCTTGTGCCCTCCATCTTTCCCAACATCAGGGTCTTTTCTAGGGAGTCTTCTCTTCTCATGAGGTGGCCAAAGTACTGGAAAGTTTTGAATAGAGTAGTTTATTTAATTTCCTTTAGTAATTTTGTTATTTTTAGGTGCATCCTCAACATCACTCCACAGAAAATAATTGCCACTAAGAATATAAAAAATAGCCCAGTGGTCTGTCTTTCACACAGGAGAAACCAGGTGCCATTGGGAAGCCAGGCACACACACAACATGGAAGCAACATTAAACCATTTAAACAAGTAGCCATACCCTTATCCTGTGACAGTGAATTCCATCAGTTATTAATGCATGACAGTATCCAACAAAGTCCTTTCACTAGCACAAAGGACCTTTGACTGTGTAATGGAACTTCCTTTCTGCCCCGCATGCACCCACTAAATCCATTCTGGGGGTTCCTCCCGTCCTCCATAACAAATTTGTGCAGGACACAGGAGCAGAAATCCTTGCACTAGTGGAAACACTTTCATGGGTACTGCCCAGAGTGTGTGAAGAAATAACACCCATTCAGAACAGAACCATGAGGATAGTTTTAAAAAAAAGAAAAGTGGGTTGCCCCCCCCCAAAAAAAATTCTATTACATGCTTACAAGCAAATTAGGAATTGCATCAGTAGAACCACAGGCTGTTAGTTCTTCCAGATTAATTGAAGAATTACTATACATTTCTAAAGCTGTGAGCATTTATGCATATGCCCTTTTTTATTCTCAGCTTTACATCATGTTGCTCAGGTTGTCCACAATACTGCCTGCTCTTCACCTTTTTCTTGGTGTCTTGTGGCAGCACCTGCTTCCATGAGGCCCTTTTATTCTCAGCGCGTGCTCCCTGAGGTCATCTACACACACAAAGCTGGTCAAGTAAAAGAATATTAAGCCATTGTCCTTTCTTCCCTTCTTCTTTTGACAAAACAGAAAATGAAACTTGTCAAGAGGTTCAAGGTTAAGCCTGCATGTGTTTGGCATGCTTGTCCAATTGTCCATGTAGTTCTGAAGTTGCATGTATCTGTTTTACCTGCACTGCACTGGTGTCACATGATGCTTAAATAAAAAAATAAATCCAAGAACATGCAGTAGCTTGCATTTTACTGCCAGAGTGAAACTTCACCATCCTACCAAGGGAGCTTTTTGTAATGTTTGTAATGTGCTGCTTTCGTGCTTTAGCAAAGAAAAATGTCACTGCTGGGCTTTATTTTTAACAGACTTTTTAAACATCAATTAATGCAAGCAAATGTAGTGGAGGGTTTCTGGCTTGTTATTTATATGGGAGGGGGAGAGAGAGAGAGAGAGAGAGAGAGAGAAGAGAGCAAGCAGCTAGGGAGAGGCAGGTTGTTTTATTTTTAACTCTGAACAATTGGAGAACAGAGAGGGAGACTTTGAAAGGCACAAATGGCAGTCAGGTGCCAAATGTCCCCTGAAAGGCAAGGGGGATTTAGGCCTTTGACTTTACTCCATGCCTCCAAATATGTCATGTAGACTGTGTGTTTCCTTTTTTTTTATTTTCTAGAGCACATTTTGAGGTATAGAAGGTATCGGCAAAGCTGGCAGATTTAAATGTCGCTGAAGGGATCGCACAGTTCGAACAGCTAATGTAAATAAATATTTTGACATAGGGGCCAAGAATAAGGGGTTGTTTTTCTTAATGGCATTTACCCCTAGAAAAAGCAGAAAAAAACAGCCAAGTATATTCAGCTTTGATCGCACTTATGAAATATAAGCACAAGTGCATATAGGTTATTTCATGCATTCCTATCTCAGGCTTTATTGTAAAAGGGATAATATCGTATTGGCCCAAATATAAGCCGCACCCGCAAATTAGCCACTTCTTTAAAATTCAAGGGTGGGGGAGAGAAAAAGACAATACCCGACTACAGGTACCATTCCCCCATGCTTCTGGGCTGCTTCCTGGGGGGGGGGGGGGCACACTGCTTTGCTGGCAACCTTCCCCCCACAGCTTGGGGAAGGCTTGGGAGTGATTGTGGCCTGGGTGCCATTGCCCCACACTCCCAGGGTGCTTCCTGGGGGCGGGGAGCCGTGCCGCTTTGCTGATGGTGTAAGGTCGCAAATATAAGCTGTGCTTTAACCTTTCACGGTCGGAATTTCGAAAAAAGTGTGTCTTATATTCAGGCCAATACAGTAATGTCCGTTTTTCTTTTACGTTTGGTACTTCCATTCTAGCTTTGGGTTGAATTCAGTGTACTATGGTCTGGTTTACTCCTTTAAACTTGAACCTTAGACTCAGTCCATTTCCTGCTCCTTTCATTCATTGCAGATAGCAGGTAACAAGCACACCTGGAGATTAGTGTTTCTCTTACCCTGCAGGACACAACTTGCTTTCTGGCTAGTTCTCTCTACTTCACTCAGTAATGCCCACCTACATTAAAGGGAATGCTATTATTGAGCAAACACTTCTTGGAGCAATGCGGTCCATTATACAATTAACCCTAGATACATAGAATTAACCCATTTTTAGGAGCGTACATAACAACCTTTGCTGATGGCAACAGACTTAGTAGGCAGTGAAACAAGTAACACCCTCTTGCTGCCTTCACCTCTTTTTTTGACTTTTGAAATAACCTTGCTTTTTCAAAATATGACTGGGCTAATATTCCTATGTGGTCTCTCCATTCCTCGTGGCATTGCCCAGTAGTAAATCTCCGTGCACATCCCTTTAAAGTTTTTAAAGTCAAGTTGCTTCTTGTGTAGAGGAAAAGAGGTGGCAGAGAAATGAATTCTGCCTTTACATCAGCGCACATATTTTCCCTCTCTGTTTGTAAAAAGACTGACAAGTAAATATAACATGACTAGTGCTGTCAGGAAGTACATAAACTTTCTAGCTTCAAGATTTCTGATGGAGACACTTGGGCAGTTTTAAAGCAATGTCTGGGATTCAGAACTGACAGCCCACAGGCTTCCAGAGACCCAAATTCAGAGAAGTTACATGCACAGAGTTTTAAAAGCATTCTCAAGAACCTTTATTTGCACACCATAAATTTCTTAATTTTAAAATCTAGATTTAAAAATAATAACAAATAGCCGAGTGGTATATTGGATGGTTTGGCATGCAGAGTAGCCCATATTTAATCTGCATCATCTCCAGTTAAATGGACCAGGGTCAGACCTGTAGAGCTGCTTCCAACTGCTGTAGTCAGCACTGGACTAGACAGACCAATGATCTGACAGTTTTGTATGTACTACATCAGTACATACTTGTGAGACAAGTGTCACTACTATTCCTGTTTTACAGATGAGAACTGGGACTGATAGAGTGTGATTTGCTCAACTCACCTAATGATTCGGTTCAAAGGCCTTAGTTCAGTGGAACTAGTGACATTTTGTCTAAACAGAGAAATCAAATTACTATGGCTGAAGCATTTTTGTAATTCTTCATTATAGCTTCAGAAACATTTAATATTGGGTGGTTTTCCTTTTTCCTTTTTGCTGGAGCTCTCATCAGGAATTTTAGGATCAACCTGCTTCAATTATTGCTTTTCATTAAATGACATTCTTTGGTTTGCAGATGCCTCATTTGTCTTTCTGCTGTCCTGCTCTTCTACATTGGCAGATGTATTTGTGTTTGAGTGCACTTTCATCAAGGATCTCCATTCCTAATTGAGTTATGATAATTTAGGGCAAATAACTCATTATTGTAACACTGTCATAATATGAAGTATGTCTGTGCTCTGCTGTTGTACCAAAGCAAAATACATTTTGTGCCATACCTGTTCAGAGTCACTTAGAATGTTATGTAGGGATGCACAAAATTAAGAGTGGTAATGTTTGCTGTTATTACAATGCTACGGCAGCGTATGAGAACAGGGTCATGCATTTTTTTAAAAAGGTGCCATTACATATATCAAAAGTGTCGGAACAGTTTTCTACTTGCCATTTGATCTGTCTAAAACAAGTTCTAAATATATGTGTATTTTGAATATTACACAGCTAGAAAGATTGTTTTCATCATGCTCTCTGTGTGACTGTGAAGTACTACTTGGTCTTTTATTATTATTAAGCAAGGGGATATTGTATCCTAAGGAATCCTTTAAAGCAGGGCTAGGACATGTGGGGTTTGTAAGCTAAATCTAGTCTGCCAAGACTTTTCACGGAAAAGCTCTGCCTCTTTATCCTGGGATAAATTGTAGGGAGCAGCAGTGTGAGCAGGAAAGTATTGGTAGGTTGTTTAAAACCTTCTGGATTTATATCGCATTAAAGCATTTGCACTTTATGATGCACATAGTAGTGGAAAAGTGCCATTCTGCATGCTATAGGATTTTTCTTCTCACAGTTGAACACCTGGAAAATGTTAATTTGTTGCGTTTCTACAGTTAGAAAACCTGCACATTCTATTCTGCTGTCTGTACTAATGGAAACAACAGTATATGATACTTGGTCATTAATCCGGCCATTGCAGATTAATGCCCTTTCATGCCCTTTAGGAAATGATTTCTCTTAAGCAGCAGATTGTTTCACATTCTGTAGTGGATGTGAAAGGAAGAGATAGTACAAGCCTGTTGCACTTGACTCTGTAAATGGGATCTCTTATATCTGGCTGATGGTTTCAGGCCGTTTAGTGAGTTTGCTACTCATGGGTAAGCATGGGGGAACACGCAGGGAGTTAGTATTCTCATACTGATTTGAGTTCATGTGTAATGTTAAACCAAACAATGCCTTAGCAGGCAGGCGAGTTCCCAGAAAGGAGATTGTGGACACTTTGCTCCTCCTCCAGGCCTGCGGCTGTGAGCTAAGCCACTGTCTGTTTTAGCATATTGTCCAAACCCAGGTTGGTGGTTTGTCACCTCCAGACAAACCACAAATTGGAAACCAAGAACAAACCTTGAGTACAGCTTCTTGTCTGCCTAGAAGAAGTCAAAATACAAGCCCAGATTCAGACGACACACTAAGCCAAATTATGTCTTAATTCACAGCTGTAGGATCTGAGAAGAAGCAAAGTGGTCATGAACTCCTCTCCAGGAGCATTTTCACAATAAGCCATGGTTTGGCTAAACATTGTGTGTGAACTGAGCCAATGTATCTTCACTTTTGCCTTTTCAGTCTTTGAAGGAAACCCCCTAAGTAGGGACTATTTTGAAATATGTGGTGCAATTTGGGCACTTTTGCCTTTTCAGTCTTTGAAGGAAACCCCCTAAGTAGGGACTATTTTGAAATATGTGGTGCAATTTGGGCACAAATTGATATAAAGGAACTGCAGTTGTGGTAGCAGCAAGAGCAGGAGTTGCAATAATAGTAGTTGTCATTGCCACACCAATTGCACATGGCAGTTTCTCACCCTTCAATTTACCACTTGTAGGGCCTAGAGGGAGGCGGGTGGCGCTGTGGTCTAAACCACAGAGCCTAGGGCTTGCTGATCAGAAGGTCGGTGGTTCGAATCCCTGTGACGGGGTGAGCTCCCGTTGTTCGGTCCCAACTCCTGCCCACCTAGCAGTTCGAAAGCATGTCAAAGTGCAAGTAGATAAATAGGTACCACTCCGGTGGGAAGGTAAATGGCGTTTCCGTGCGCTGCTCTGGTTCGCCAGAAGCGGCTTAGTCATGCTGGCCACATGACCCAGAAGCTGTCTGCGGACAAACGCCGGCTCCCTTGGCCTATAGAGCGAGATGAGCGCGCAACCCCAGAGTCATCCACGACTGGACCTAACGGTCAGGGGTGCCTTTACCTTTACCTTTACTTGGGGCCTAGAGTAGAATTTGCCCATTTCACATTGAAACTCTGTCTGTTTCCCCAATATTGTATCTGGAGACTCTTTCTCGTGAATAGAACCATTTACCCTCCAAATGCAAATGAATGGCACACACACACCCCCAAGATCTCTAGGATGATGAGCAAATCTGAGTTTGGGTGAAATAGGAGCTGAGGGGGAGGGAAGGAAGAAAGAAGAAAATGGAAACGAAAGTCTCAGTTTGATCCAGGTTCAAGTTTTATTGGATGAATATTCAAAAGCATTCATCTCTAGACAGAACCCTGGCAATTCATTGCAGCTCCAGTGGCAATAATAAATAAATGCATTTTTACAGCCAAATGGTTCAAGCAGCCAACAAAGTTAACACTATATAATTAATAACAATAAGCAATTAAAGAGAACAGCAGGTTACAGTGATAAAGCACCGAAATATATTAACGTAAAAAAAGAATTACTGAATACTTATGTGAAAAGGGAGTGCATTAGGTCAACTTATAACCCTTTTTCTTCTGGATAAAGGGCACGCGCACACACACACACACACACACACCCCACCCCACTGCTGCTGCTGCTGCTGTGAAACCTTCATTTATTCCAGTGGGACTTGTATGGGAATCTTGTGCAAGCTGCACAGGAAGAAAGTAGACTGACTGGTAGATTGCACCCAAAATCTGAATGAAAGGGATGAGATGGTGTGTAACTAATATAAGATTATGAATACCACCATTCCCGAAACAATGCACTATGCTGAATGCTAGGGGAATGAAAAAGTTGCATAAGAAGGCAGGGGCTTAGCAGCAACAGAGCTAATGTGCCGGTACAGTAAAGCCAAGCCTGTTTACTCAGGTAGGGCTGATTGAGATCTTACCTGCTTGCATTTGAATGTGTGAGGCCTTTCGTTTGCTTCCCTATTATCCTTAGGGAATAGTTTTACAATTCTCTCTAGGGAATAATATCCTAGGATAGAGGGAGCAGTTTCCCAAGCATTTAAGAAGTTATCAAGCATCATTTAACATATAGGCTTCGTCAATTCCAAGCCGTATTAATTTAAAATATATGTCCATGCTACCTACTGTATCAGCATCTTACAGACAGCTTTTATTGCTATGCATTCAGCAGGTTACTCACAAATCTATTCATTTAAGTTTATGCACCTACCTTCACCAAGCAAGGCATCTGGTTACAAGGGAAGCAAGGCACCTCTGGAAGAATCCTCATCTCAGGCTTGCTCCAATTTAGGCCCTTTACTTAGCATCACATTTTGATGGTCCTTTGTATTGCACTAAATATTAGGTATTTGCACCAACCCCACAATATGTGGTTCAGACCTCGGGGAATAACCCACCTTGGTCTGAAGGGCTTTGGTGGCTGCTTAGTTCAGCTCTGGGTCTGAGGCCAAGTTCACTTCAAAAAACAACAACAACAACAACAACACAAGGCTTTGTTTCTTCCCATTCACTATGTGGGAAGTAAAACTGCTATAACTCCCCCCTCCCCCCGCTTTTCATCAGAAATTGTTAAAATTTGCAGACCAAGTAGTCCCTTCAGAGTGGGTTATGCCTTCCAAATTACAGGCAAGTAAGTCCAGGTGTTCTTTTTTATTTTTTGGGCTAGGTGCCCTTTTAATTTATTTTTTAAAGGAAATTTATATAACTTTATATATTTTGGCAGAAATGTGTAGGCATCCTTGCGGGGAGGGGAGTAAGGTGAGGGGATAAAGGTATTTCAGAAGGACAGCTGCTTTCCCCACAAGTGTAGCTTTTACAGAGTTTGAGGGGGTGTAGAATCTCTCCTGCAGTGTTTTGTGAGCAATTGGTCTGAAAATAGCATGAGGCATGAGAGAGGTGCCCCTGGGTAAGAAACCTGTCAAACTGCAGACCAATTGGCTAGGCATCTTTTAAAGGTTTATTGGGCTGGGTGGGCTCAATTGAAAGCCCTAGGATTGGAGTTTCTGGGTTATATAAATTCCCTATGATTCTAAGCTTGACCTATCAGCCACAACAGAGCTCTCTCTCTCTCTCTTCCCGCCCTGGTATTTGCACACTCTTTCTTGCTCTCACACGTGCACACACACTGAAAACCACTGGCTGTAGATGGCAGTAGGCAAGAACCTGGTCACATGTTACCTGGAGTGGGTGCTTGTTACTTCCTCTAGGGTTGTTTGCAGGCTAGTCTGCTAATAGCTACATGTTTCTGTGACCAGCGCTTGTTATTTAAGCCCAACCACGGGGGGGTGGGAGCAGATTGCACACATCATAATTAGCAGTCTGCCGTAGGACAGGGTCCAAATGCTGTAAGAAAGACTCACATGTTTCCTGCTTGGCAGGGGGTTGGACTGGATGGCCCTTGTGGTCTCTTCCAACTCTATGATTCTATGACTGGGTTGGGGGATTTAAATGGTACAGCAGTTACTTAGGTGCCAGTCACAGAAAAGGGGTTCCATTGAAGCTAAGGTAACCTTTAAAAGGCCCTGTGGGTAGAGCAGCTTGCATGGTTGCCTTCCCCTCTGGTGACATACTTCTTCGTGGATCAGTAATAACAGTCAAGTGACCTGCCCTAACCATGTGAGTGGAAGAGGTACTTGTTACCCAGAGCAACATGGGAGCAGCCACAGAGGTGGCAACCACATCACTCCTGGTAACATGAAAAAGAGGACCCAACAGTATCTAGTACCGTTCTTCATGCTGCCTGAAAACGTTAATAAATACAAAAAAGAAAAGGGCCATGTAACAAAATGGCTTTGTGTCAAGCCTTTGCATATCAGCATGACCAACAAATTTGCTTATTTATAATATTTAGAAAAACAAATAATGCTTCAGAGGTAGCCGGCAGTTCTCTGTAGTCTGGTCTGGCCATTCTCCCCTCCCCCTTTGTTTCTTCCATAGGCAGCTCTTGAGACACTTGCTCTACATCCTGAGCAAAAATTAGTTGATGAAAGAGTTGTCAGTAATGCTCCATTCGTATGACTGATCCACTGGTACTGTGGAATTCATATTGACTGACTGCTTGTCTCAGTGTTAAAATATTGTTTTCCCTGTAGATGTGACTTTAGAACAGGTAGCATTTAGTTTATGCTGCATGAAGTGTCCATGAAGTATCCTCTTTCAATTTTACCAATTTTTGTTTTTTTTGTGTAGAACTCGATGGTAGATATACCAGTACTTCCACCAGTTCCAGAAGTCCCAGACGGGTGGGAAATACTAGTAGGTATTTAACATCAATGACAGAGAAAGCTATCTCTTGAAATATCACCAACGCTTTAAAAAAAAATAATACACTTGACACAGCAATACTGATTAAGAGAATCAGTGCTTTAAAATAGGCCAAAACCTTTTTGATTTCAACTAAATTACATTTTCCATAATGTTAATGTGACTTTTATTCGTTATACTTCTCCCCTCAGAAACACACAGCTTTAACCACCAATTTTACAATAATTTTATGTGATTTGCTGCTGAAAGGCAGTATAAGGAACTTATTTCAGAGACAGAAATGTCATACAAGCCCACAATTAGAACCTAGAACTTGAGGGGATGTCCACAAAAGCTTAAAACATTTCATGTCTTGCTCCCCAAGGAACTTAGAAATTGTAGTAGCTCTTGGAGCGAGGTGAGTAATCTCTTACAGAGAATTCTGAACATCCTCGTAGAACTGCAGTATCCAAGGTGCCTTGGGAAGAATTGGTATAATAGCTGCTTGCAATATAGACACACGCCTAATTTAACTACATTGTAATTCTGAGTACTATATAAGCCCTGATTCCACACCGACTATGGCCTGGTTCAGACTTTATGAAGTGGTTGCCATTCACCAGGCAAAGTTCTCAGATCACAGTAATATTGCTTGAAACTCAGCGTCACATGGGTCTCCTGGATTACAGTGTACTTCCTACACCAGTATCTCCCCTTGTTTGGGATGTGACACAGGTGACCCACAGGGAAGGGCTGATGTACATGGACACCAACAAAGGGAAACCATTGATAGTGGGCTTATGTGTGTACTTAGAAATGCTCAACTGTCTTTAGTGAGAGCAGGATAAGACATTTGGCATGGGTGGATGTGGAGCTTACACACACACACACACACACACACACACGGGTATGACATAGAAGACAGGTGTATTTTAATAGCTTCATTTTTGTTATGTTTTTAGAACTTACTTGGCAAAAGAAAAAGGTTGGGTGTTTTCCTTCCTCAAAATCATTAGCAGAACTTTTTTTTTATTAAACTTAATTTTCATTCAGTCAAATGTTTTGAATATAAGTGAACCACAAATCATGGCAAGCTCGGAACATGTACACAATAACACAAACAAATCTAAGCTGTTTGGGAATAATGTTTAAAGATTTCAGATCCATATAGACATATGGATCTTTGAATTCCCAGGCACTTATTACCTATCCCACCTGTCTCTGGCTTACTGAGCCCCAATAGGGTTTCCTTAACCCACCTGTTCCCCAGGTTGCCCTGCTTGGATAGAAGCGTGGAAGAGACCAAAGTTCATGTCCTCCATTCTTCTACACAAAGATAGAACTATCTCCCATACATCACCTTCAGACAGTTCTAGCCCCTGGCTTCTAGTCAGCTGCTGCGCTATAATAACATGCAGCTTAATCCCATGGGAATCCTATCCTGCCCTTTCCCACTGCTTCTGGCACCCCTATTTCTTTCTTCTCTATAACATTAGGTCCTCCATCCCTTCCTTTTGTAATTTATTGGCTTCGAAAGCTGCAAAAATACATGCACTGTATTAACAACCCTGTGGAGGGAAAGTCCATTCCGTCTGCTGCAGAAGCAGCGCTACCGCCTCTAACAAATTGTTGCTCTAGGCATTTGTCTAGGGTCATCTACTATAACTTCAGTCTTGCTAGAACAGAGAGCTAGGAACTGCCACTTTATTCCACTTAAGTTACCAATATTTGGTGTGAGTGGGAGAGCGGGAGACATACTGCTTCAGTTAGTTCAAAGTCTAAATTCAGACCAATAATTTCTGTTGCACTTTTTAAAAAAAAAGAAAGAAAGAAAGGGAAATACAGAGATCATTTTTAGAGTATTCCATATAACATAGGGTGCAATGACAACAGCGTAATGTAACTTTGTGATGCATACCCAATTTCCCTCTTACGATACAGTCTATTTCTGACTACCAGATGCTAGAAGCTAACAATAGAGAAAGCTATCATGATGATTCCCTGCTTGTGATCTTCCCTGTGGCATCTTTTGTCTGCAGTTAAGAGGACAGAATGCTTGACTAGAATTACCATTAGTGTGCCCCAGCATGGCATTTCTTGGGAAGAGGCCACAGCTCAGTGGTAGAGCTCATGCTTTGCATGCAGAAGGTCCCTGGTTCAATCCCTGGCATCTCAAGTTTAAAAAAAGGAACTTGAGTAACAGGGTTGGGAAAGATCTCTGCCTTAAAGCCTCTGCCAGTTAATATGTATTGCACCGACCTGCATGGCTAATTGTGTAACTAATGAAATACAGCTTTATGTTTCTTTTTGTTTTCACTGCCCACTTGTAATCAAATCAAATGTATAGAAAATGCATGTCACATGCTGTTTTCAGGTTGTAGGGGGTAAATCACGTTTGAACGTTCTTCCTATGTTTTTATAAAAAAAAACCTTTCTGCACACAGAAACATAGCAGGTTAGGGGAAAACAAATGTGTTAGCTTTCCATATGCAAGGATTGGTTTGTTTGTTTGTTTGTTTGTTGACACGTAGGAGTATCCATACATGCACTCCCTGACCTCCATTCCAAAGTGGTGCAGCCTGCTGAATGTTTTATATCCTTCTCCCTGATGTGCTAGTTTTCTTCATGCAAGGAGTTTCTCACAAGGGAGACTTAGATATGTCCTGCCACCTGCAGAATCAAGTATCCAAGAAAGATCATGTGTTGTTGTTTTTAAAATTCAGTATTAAAATTCAGAAAATACTTTTCTGAAGTCTAGGTATAAGATGAGTGTTTTAAAAATAAAATAAAAAATCCACCAGCTTGCTCCATGTCCAAAAATAAAGAATTGATAATTATTTAAACTTTAGTCTACATTTTTGCAGTAGCAGATTCTTCCAGTACTGTAAACATTTCCCTCCAGCAAATCCCAGCTGTATATTTGATTTTAGTATCTCCATTTCCTTGCTGTTATATGCCTGAATTGTGAGGTTTGGGGTGATAATTCTTGAGAAATTGTAAATGACAGAAGGCCCATTACAATCAGGGAGGAATGATGAGCATATGCTGGAAGTCTTCAGGCAATGTTAATTTCTGTATTAAGTCTTTAAATGTGTGCTCTTTGCCTAGGTGAAACGGGTGGGGGTGGGGGTGGGAAATAAGTGTTGGTTTGATGCAGCTGTGAACACTTTGGAGAGCTAGAAAACTGCAGGCCATTTGATTCCCAAGTTAAAGAGAGGAAACAGAGTTTGACCAACAGCTATTAAGAGGGCCATATTCATCTGACTTAGACTTGGTGAACAGAAGAGAGACTATATAGGGACCTTTCAGTATGAATTGCCACAACTTGCTCCAACTACATTTTACCTGTTGCCTGGTATTCTCACTGGTCTCACCCAGCGACTCTAGTGCAATATCCCTTCAGCACATAGTGGACAGGGAAGACAGCTTTGTTGCAGGGTGCGTGTAGCAGGTATGTTATTATTCATGCTCTTCTTTGAAAAGCCAAAATATGTGGCTAGACATGGGACCAACAGTGCACAAGGGAAGGACAGGGATCATTCCATCTGGCAAGCCGAAATGCTTGCACTAATGGAATAATTGCCATAGCAGTATGTTGACTTCTTCTCAGGGCAATCCTTGGGAGGCAATAGAAAATTAAAAACCAACAACTGTAAGTGGTTTGCAAAATTGTAGAACAGAAGGGGCACTTCTCTGTGACCTTAAGACTAATTCTATACACTTACCTAGGAAAAGCCCATTAAACTCAAAGGTCCTTGCTTCTGACTGTGATAGGTAGTTCCTGGATGAGCAATCTGGAGTTGGGATAGCATAGAAGCAGACTGCCCTGTTTTAGGATTAATATTGTATGAGAACGGTCTTATTTGGTTTAATTTAAATTATATTTTACATTTCCTTGCAGCTGATTTTTTTTAAAAAAATCTGTTTGTTCTTAATTGCATAAAACATATTAAAATACAGTATATGCATGTGTGCAAGAGAAAGTTTTGTCAAATGCCGCTAATAATATTGCAGGAGATGTCCAGTAGGTGCTTCCTGATATTCTAGCACTCACTTTACACATGAAAAGCAAGGCACGTATTAACAAGACATTTTTAAAGAACCAAAACATTGTACTTTGAGAGCACACTAAATCTATCATCCCTCCAAGGCATGGAACAAACGTAAGCAAAATAGAACAGAAGTCCAGCTGTAAAACCCACTTTATTTGTTATACAGTCTGCTGCTTCCATGCAACAGCCTCCGCGACATGTTGCACACATGAAGGTGCACTACGCAGTTTAATGGGCAGCAGGGCTGTGGTCTGGTCCTAACTTGAACAACATGTGGTTCCCCTCTGTTCATGTTAGATGTGGACATCTGAGAAAGGGAAGCCTGGGCATATAGTGGTCTATGCATGTAAGGTTCCCCTGGAGCTGGAGCCATGTGCAATCAGGGTTCTAGCTCTCAGGGAACACTACAATACACAGAGGTCTGCACCTCTATGCTTTAGCGCAGCAACTGTTCTCACAGAATAACTGGGCGTCATGAGTGGGAGAAGCCATGCGTCATCAGGGCCCATTGCCTTTTTCATGGTATGGACCCCTTTGTGTCATGAAGAGAGCTTATGACATTCAGGGAACTTCACCATACTACTGGTAGGTTCGCCCTGCCCCGCCCACCCCGCCCCTGCTTTCATTGTGGCAGTAGCACACTGGACTGAAGATTAAGCCTGCTTACCTTAATATGTATCAGATCAGAGGCTCAGCAAATGGTCTGGGAGCACCAGACATTGCAGTGCTGCTAATGCTGAACAGGTGTAGATCTGATAGGTAATATGGACAGGAGGCAACTAGGTATTTTATGTTTTTAATTGTTGCTGTTATCAGTTATCTTTTTTGAATTGGAAAGCTACAGATCCAAAACTAATTTCTTTTCTATGAACCAGAAAGCTTAATTATACTATAGTCCTTCTTCTTCCTCTTTCTCCCCCTCCACTTCCAAAAAACCAGTTCATGCTTTTCCTCTCTGGAAAGACTTCAATCCATTCATCTCCAACTACATCCCCACATGGATGTAGTTCTTGTGAATGGCTTCCTCGTGCAGCACTCTTTTCCATCACCACACATGAGAAAGGGCCTAAAAATAAGTCTTCTGGCAACAGTGCAGATGAGGAACCCATAATTAGTGTCCTCAGCTTAGATCTCTTCCTTAAGATGACTGCTCAGAAGTCACTTTGTTTCTGACTGGGGGGAAATGGTTGTGTGAATCAGCACTACAGCTGCTCCTGGGTACCTAATTTGCAAGCTGTATTTTTATCTTAATCCATGCAAGCAGTTGCCTAGAAATTCCATAGAATTGCTTATTCCTCACCTATAACTCTTAATAAAAAATAGGACCGTGCCAACCTATTAAATCCTTAATAGAATATTCTAATGGTTATTAAATCAATTGACTCTGAATCTCACTTTAATAAATGAGTCAGACAGTATTTTCCAATTACTGTCATCCACCACCTTTCTAAAGAGCAGATTATTCTGATTGAATTTTTTTAAGCTGTTCAGCACTTTTAAGATCCCCTCCCTAATACATTTGCTGAAAGAATGTAGCTTTGAAGTGGATATAGGAGAGAGGGAGAATGACCTCTTGAAGGGATGTTCTGGCACTCCACTTCACTTCATATTTATCCCAGGTGTAAACTGCCAGGGTAGCTTTTCACTGTCTGTTTGTTTAGTTGTGACATTCAGTGTTTTCTAAAATTTTAAGATTTTCTGTGGCTAGAGAGGGGGTGGGGTGGGGGTGCAAAACAGCTTTCCTTCCACTCACCATTCCACATTTTCTAATCTTGTAATATTTACAAGGAGCAACAGGAACTGAAATGTTATGGTGGAAGAACTGTAGATGTGTATGCAGCTGACCTTTCCAAAGTCAATTGTTTTAAAAAAGGTGTCTGAAAACCAATGTATTTTCAGAAGGGTTGAAGTCATCCTGGGCCAGATAGTCACTTGGTGTTCCCTCCACTGGGTCAGTCACAGTTCGGTGCTCTTGCTGCCCATACCACTTTTACTTTTCTAGAATGTAGTGCAGATCAAAGCGGGAAATGAGAATATGTGAGTTAACAGCTTTACAGAAATATTGCATATGGTCCAAGAAACTGGCCACATTTTACTTTACTTACTGTAGCACATACGACTCTTAATATCAGGGTAGGGGTGGTGGTGGTGATTTGAACCTCACATTGGGCAAAAAGTTTCTTGCATTGCAGGGGGTTGGACTAGATGACCCTTGTGGTCCCTTCCAACTCAACAGTTCTATGATTCTATACACAAAGAAAAAAGTAAACCCGTCTAAGCTAATAATTAAGGCAGTGTAAAGACAGATATCTTCACTAGTAGCATTCCCTCTAATTACAAAAATGAAAAATTTTATTAGTCAACAAAACTAATGGTGGGACCTCGATCATCCCCCATAGGAATATTTTGAAAAATACCCCTCAGGTTTCTGTTGCTTTGTAGTGCCTGAGATTGCTGGTTTGCATTTGGCTAGCATTTCAGAGGTTGGCATTGCTTATCTTCACCTTGACGGATGAAAGATCTAGAGCTGAGCTCCTTTCTTTCCACTTGCTTTATGTGTGCATATCAACACAAATATTCATGGGGGAAATCCCTCCTAAGATTACTCAGTGCATAATATGGCTATTATGGGGATTTCCACCTTCCTCTGAAGCAGCTGTTACTGACCACTGTCATAGGCCAGATACTAGATGCTCGGCCTAATCTTCTATTACCCTATTAATTTCAGAATTTTAAGATCTTTAAAAAATCAGGATTTATGTGGGGACTAGGCATTTACTCCATCTTCTTAACAACATCTGCATTCAACCCTACTGTGATATGTAGTTGTTTAAAATGTGGACTTGGTGAACATAAGTCTTACATTTTTTAAAAAAACAACAACAACACACCATTGAATTCTATTTTGAAATAAAGTTAAAATTCAGGAAACAAAAAAGAAAGGATATGTAATATAGCAAGATAATTAAGGAAAGAAAGAAACTCAGTGATTACAGTTCTTAATATATTGCATTTCTGCCATGCATTATCCTGAATCAGTTTATGGATACATATATGCTTACCAAGTGGTCCATCTAACTGTCCTAGATCATGAGCTGGAAGAAGAATGAGCTACTTTGGACTTCTTCCCTGGCTATGTAACGACATCAAAGTAACCACTGTCATAAACATGGAGGAAGTGATAAATGCTTCCTCTCACATCGGTGCAGTTCAGCTTTAGCAAGCCGTAAGCACATCTAGAATCTCAAGACTACACAGCTTAGAGCAGAAGTGGCCAAGACAGATGTTGTGGCCATTCACATCAGTCTCAGCCAGCATGGCCACTGGGCACCATGTTAACTGTACTCAGCCTAAAGGCTGTGCAATTGCTGGTGCTGTTTTTGACTGGCCAGAGCATTTGCCATGAGAACAAGGGTTGGTAACTAGTGGAATTGCTGTTATCTGTCACTAGTAGCATTGTTTCCCAACCACTGAGTGAGGCAGCACCTAGATCCCTTGCTAGAGTTCAGGAAGCCAGTGTAGCAGTTTATTAATTGTGCATGTGTACATTAAGATTAAATTAGAGTTCAAGTAACTGTGAACCAGTGCATCAGAAATATAAATCAATTTACTTTTCCCTGGTATAGATGGATACAGTTTGGTAGAATAGCCAACCGATGGCCATTTAGGTTGCAAGTTATATATTATCTGTTATTTTGGTAGTTATCCTCTTCAGTTTTCATTCATTTCTATATCAGTCATAGCTACCAGTCATATTAAGAAACTATGCTTACGAAGATGTGCTTTAAATAATCCTTTCCCTCTAATCTTGCTTGAATGTTGTACCAGGGACAATCGTGTATGTATGTGTGTGTGTGTGTGTGTGTGTGTGTGTTTATTCATCGGATAGTGATTTTACCTGCAAGATCAAACTATTTGTATAACACACTAGTGACATACAGAAGGACCTTTCCTGAGATCTGCTGAGGGAATTGAACCCTGTACAACAGAGCTGGAAGTTGCATCTTACCTAGCAACTGTTTCTAAGTAGGACAACCTATCACTGTTCCCATGGCGGAATGAAAGGAGCTTGCAACACTGTTGGGAAGAAAGACTAATGGTAGGCCTAAGACAGAAGGGAGGGGGGAGGGCACCAAGGGCCTGCAGCTCAGAGCAAGGAAGGTTTTAGGATCAATTTGGTGGTACTAGGATTGCCTGTAGCTGAAAAAATAAAAGACCATTGAGGCTAGTAGGATAGTTATTAATAATAAAGTGTATCGTGGGTGGGTGAGGAGACTAGTTCTAGCATTAAAGATACTGGGCAATTTGTTGTTATAAGAAAAGATTTCAGATACCATACAAATTTAGAGACAACTCCCCAACCCCCTTGATGTAATACTAAAAATTAACACAATAGCTCACTGAATTGAAATAAAAATAAAAATCCTGAATTTTCTTATCCAACCCCCCCCCCCCAAAAAAAATCAGTACATGCAAATTATTCACTACTAAATACCAACCCAAATAGCAAGGATTTGCACAGCATTTTTGGTTGTCATAAAGGAAAGGCTAGAGTGGAAGGATACATATGAAAGTTCAAGATAGAAAGGGAAGACCAGGGTGGGGATTTTTTGTGAGTACACTTGCTGGCTGCTCTATTGAGAATTTGCATATTACTGTACATAATAATATACTTGGCAGTCAATCTGTTTAACTAAAAGGTGTTTGACCTCTCCTGTCTCCTCTCTCTCTCTCTCTCTCTCTCTCTCTCTCTCTCTCTCCTCCCACCATGACTTGGGAAAGCCAGTGCTAATATTTGGGGTGCACGTTAACTGATAGGGGTTAATAGCAACAAGGAGCCTGAGAGTATATCTGCCCACCCTTATTTTGGCATAGCCAATGGGATAGAATGATGCCATATCTAGTCAAGGCCATTGAGTTGTACCTATCATATTTAACTGACTTAAAATCTGGTGCACCAGCATTTATGTTAGCAGGTATCAAGTGCTATTACATGTGTGCATCATACTTATAATTAGTGGATAAATATTTGGGGAGGAACAAGATGAAAAGCTGCTTAGTACATGAAGTATATCATTCATGATCCTGCATAAATTCTAATCCTTGAATTCTTTAGCAAGAGATTGGGTTTCAAGCGTTGCAAGTGACAATAAACTTTTCTCACATTTTTCCCACTAGATGAAGGACTAAACCATGAGTGC
Source organism: Lacerta agilis (assembly GCF_009819535.1). Lineage (NCBI taxonomy): Eukaryota > Metazoa > Chordata > Lepidosauria > Squamata > Lacertidae > Lacerta > Lacerta agilis. Next base: position 43,338,030 of record NC_046318.1, on the reverse strand, counting down.
AAGCTCTGCAACCAGACATTTGATTCTCCTGCCAAACTACAGTGCCATCTGATAGAACACAGCTTTGAAGGAATGGGAGGGACCTTCAAATGTCCAGTCTGCTTTACAGGTGAGTATTCAGGAACTGTTCATTTTATTCATGCACGTTCTCAAATGATGCCATTTATGCCAGACATTGACTTCAGGTCAGCTTGTGTGCAAGTATTAGATTTGTGCTCGTTAGTGGTATTGATTAGGAATTATTTTAAAAGTCAAGTGTGCAGAAAGATTGGACCTGCATCTACCTGAATTGCTTTTACAAGCACACCTCTCACACAATATGTTTTTATCGTATCAATAGGGTGGGTTCCAGAGATCCCACATGCTGAGCAGAAGGTTCTGATTTCTGCCTGTTTCCTCCCCTCTACTGTATCTCATCTTCCACATGTCACACTGCTCTAACCATAAAGTGAGATGAATCCCCATTGTATCCTGCTACATTCCTATCTGATGTACATACATTCTCAAAGGAAGATCACGTGTCTGCGGAGCTGTTGGAATACTTGTTTTCAGCAGAGCATTCTCAAATCATGCTCCATTTAAGCTGATTGGCCTCTGTGTCTTCATGTCTGCATGTAGAACCAGGCACACATTGACCCAAGAAGCCACTGTTAATTGCTCACATTTGAGGTGGTAGGGGATCTTTTACATATACCCGGACTTAGATCAGATTCACCATGTTTATCCCTCAAGTATACAGCACAGCACATCAAACTACACATTGTGTATAATATTTTGGGTATAAATGTGCAAATCTGATCTAGGTCTGGGTGGTACAGGTTTCAATAGCTGCTGAAAACTTTTTTGATGAAGCAAGTCTACCCAGATATGTAACATTTTAACGCCTTTTTAAAGGATTTTCTATAAGCAAGAAAACAAACAATAAGAATGAGAAGCTGCGTCTCCATAGTCATAGATTTGTATTTAAAAACAAACAAACAAAATGCCTTTTATCTATATTTTTATAATTTTATGTCCCCTATTAATTGCTGCTTTAATTGCTATTTTAATGATTATTTTTTTACATTTTATGTAAACCTCTTAGTATTTTCTTTTAATAAGCAGTATATACGTTTTGCCAATAACGGATAAATAAAGCTCCTCATTGCCACCAATGTGAACCTTTTTTTTTACTGCTGCAGGGGGGCAGTTTCCTGGGGAAGGAGTTGTGGCTGTGGAGGAGATGATTAAGCCTCTCCCCCCCCCCCCGGTGTGCTGATAGCTCACCCAGATTGCCCCTCCCACTTCTGAATTTAAACACACACACATAGTTTACAGCTATGTATTAAACATAACATGTAGCTTCACCCACAGTTACTTGCAGCACAACACCTCTATTGAACACTCTATATAGATCTGTCTCTGACGTTCTGTTTATGAAAACTGTCTTCACGTAATGTCAGCTACCATGTGATGATGCTTCTGCTGTGACTAAATGATGTGCTTGCCATTGTGTACTCACTCAAAGAAACTATCAAGTGCATTTTTCTTACTTCTGTACACTTCCACTCTCCCCTTATCCCCACCGCAAATCAGCTTCGCACTGCCACCTCCTCAAGCCCCCATCCCATGTTACTGCTTCCCCACAACCAGAGGTAATTGATGCTCCAGGAGTCAGGACTTGGAACCACGCCTTCCTTTCCATCGTTGTGAGAAACTTCAGGCATTTGCTGTTTATAGGCCTATCTATTGCCAATAAGACAAGCTCCCCTACCACCCTGGTAGGGGTACGAAACACACTGACATACTGGAAGAAACATGTCGCTGAAAATTAAACCATAAAGACTGCATACAGACGTTTTATGTTTGACAGCAATAATGCTCCTTAAAATTATACCCTGAATCATAGTGTATAAATGCAGGATTTGTTTTTTGTTTCTAAAAGAGGAAAATCAGCGGTTTGCACAGCTCTCTATCAACGGGAAGCAATTTGGGGGTTTTGTTCTCCACTGATGCACTTTGATAAGAAAACATGACCCTTAGTACTTTCGTATTAGTCCTTCTTGTTTGGCAGCTCCATTCCCAATAAAATGCAGGCATCCACTACGAGAGCCAAATTAAAGTAAGATTTCTCTTCTGTTGGTTGAAGTTGCTGCTACTGATTATTACCTTCCCATATACAAGTTAGACATGTTTTCCTGCATTATAACAATTTAGTTAATTTTCACTACACAGCTTGCAGTAATGATGTCTGAGGCTGTAGATAGTTTTGCTTTCAACCGTATGCCTGTCAGGCATCTGGGTTCAATAATTCCTTCAAGCATTTCTTTTGCATTTTAGTTTTTGCATTAATTGTACAGGATTTTGCTGTGTGTGTGTGTGTGTGTGCGTGTGTGTGTGTGTGTGCGTGTGTGCGTTTCTCCCCTTTATTCCCTTAATACAGCTTGTGATTCAGGAGTTAAATTTAGGATGGATTTAAAAAAAAAAACAGCGTACAGAAAAGCATATGAAAAGCAACCCTGCTTGTGGTTCTCACCATAAATAAGTTCCCTGATTAAAATAATAATAATAATAATCCTTTAATATTTCAGCCAGTGGCCCTGTAAAATGTATAAAAACCCCATTTTCCATTTTTGCTGATGGGGTAAATAGACACAGCACATTAATCATAAACAATGATGTTTTATGAGTAATATGCTATTAAATTATTTCAGTGTGTATAATATTAACAAAACCAAAAATCACCAATACAAGTTTTATATGGAAAATGGAATCCAATCCTTTTTAAGGTAATGAGAAATGTGATTAAAATGTATGACTCACAAGAATGCTATTCTAATTCTTTTTTCTTTTTTTGGCATTCAATTAGAATTATTTTAATGATTAGGAATGGAGTCAAAGTTAAATGCCAGCGTCTTTAATAAATCCTTTCCCTGCCTATACAGATTAATATTGTAGATGCAAACTTTTTTTTAGGTCACAGTGCACCAGGCATCCATCAGAAGTCAGTGCTGCCAACCCAAACACTGCCTCTGGCATATACAATTTAATTATTAATAGTATGTCTCCTAGGTAAACTGTTACACAGTCTTAGGGCCTTGTTTTGTAGTCATTAAAATTGAACATGTTTATATTATTGAAACCCTTGCATTCAGTGTGTACTCAGAGTTGATCTTAAAGTATCCAAAGAGAATTTACCTGCAGTTGTGTTTTACGTTTATAGACATTGCCCCAAAGTAGCTGTGGGATATAATTTTAACATTAACACATTTAAATACAGAAATAGTTTGCTAGATTTAAGTTTTGTGCAAATGCATAAATAAATAAAAATAGTGAGTGGGTGTTTTTTTGCTTTTGCATCTGCCGCTTCCATATTTCACAGTTGCAAGGATTTGTTTATTTTCAAATGTTGCTTTTGATGTTTAGCACATTGTGGTGCAATCTGAAATTATTGTGGCGAGGGGAAAGGTACATTTCTGAGTGTTTGAGATGTAACGGTATTTGATTATGTTTTTACCAGACATATAAGCACAGTTCTTTTACAAAGAAAGGAAAATTAGGACTTGGATGTAGAGCTGAGCAATCGTGGCTGGTGCCTATTATAGCAACAGTATAATCAGAAATTACAGGGTTCTTGGATAATTGTACCCTTTGCAATTGCTGTGAGTTAATGAGGAAATGTTCACAAAAAAGTCTTTCCATGTATAAAACGATGTAACACAAAGTTCACTTTTTCTTTTTAATGTTTCAGTGTTTGTTCAAGCCAACAAGTTGCAGCAACATATTTTTTCGGCCCATGGACAAGAAGACAAGATCTACGACTGCACACAGTGCCCACAGAAGTTCTTCTTCCAAACAGAACTGCAGGTACTCAGCTTATTGAAGGGGTTTCAGTAGAGATGGTTGTAGCATGTATTCTTCACTAAAGGTGTTCACGTGGTGGATCCATAGGACTGGTTTCTGAAGTGCAATGATCCTTCATCAGAATTGAGCCAAGGGGTGGTCAGTAGACAGACATATTTGTAGTTAGCCCATATGTAAGACTGTCCAAACTGCATCTTAAGAACTGCTAGGGATGCTACATTTCTGTGCTGAAGACTTGAAGGAGGCTGATAGGTCCTGCAGATCCATCCTTTGCCCAGATTACAAGAAGATAAGACTGTGATAGAACTGTAGAGTTTGTAGCATTACAAATAAAGAAACAAGTACACAGAAGTATAATTTTACTTACGCCTTCCGCTCTGGAGGAAGCGATAACTGAACTTGAGTCGTAGTTGGAGTTGCCAACAGTCTTGATTCTGACCATGGAAGGATCTGAGGGAAGCACTGTCCATTTCAAGTGCTTTGAATTTGTATGGTACAACTGGCCTGACATGCTAAACCTTCAGCTGCACCCCCTGCTGTGTACCCCAAATACAGCTTCTGAGTTTTCTGCTGAGATGCAGTTGGAAGACTGAGAAGGCAGCTGTAACTTGGGAGGTAAAGGGATATTCCTGTGTGAGAACAAAGTTTTATTAAAGTGTTCATGTATAAAACTGGCAAGTTGCAGCTTGGGGAAGAGGCCTATAACTTTAAAAGCCTTCAGTCAAGGCCCAGGGCTTGCACTGCACCTCCCCTGTCCTGCACTCTATCACAGCTGAAGGAGATGATGACCAGCTGGTGCAAAAGAAAATAATCTTCTTTGAGGACCTGCATCTATTCACAAATACCATCCACATACATCAATCTTCTCAATGAATCCCCCTTTTCCTTAGTCACTGCTTATCAGCTGTAGAGAAGAGGTGCACCACACACACCATGACAGTGACAAAAAAAGTGTGTTTGTGTAAGTGCATACCCTTTCTCTAATTGCGACTTTGCCCTTCCACCTACAGATCCCCATTAGGGTCATTTCACACATTACAAGGCAGCAAGCCTGGATTCGCATTGCCTTGAGTATTTACTTAACAGGCTGCTGTGAACAATCTGTGATCCCTGATTAGTGTGACAGTAAGATGTATTTGATTACAAATACACATTTACTGCATTCACATGTTACATTTTTAAGTGTAAACTTAACACATTTTAGACATATTTTAAAAGATGTAATGTGTGAAGAAGCTGTCTTTATTGATGTCTCTTCCAGGCTCCTGAAATAAGTCAGGTCAAAATTAAACTGTTCTTGGGTGGTAAAACCAAGAGGTAGCAATCATATTACTATGCAAATAGCAAATGTACAAAAGGTATTAAAATCAATTGTTTTCATTATTACACTACATAGTCTCTCTCTCCCCCATGCCCCTGATAGATTGAATATTCCATGCAGAAATCTCCATGTCAGGGCTTAATCTCATCTGGCAGTCCTCCTCTTGAACTTAGAAGAAAGCTTTGTCTTTTGTTAAAAGTAGAATTCTTGAGTCCCTAGTGTTCATTTGAAAACCTATATTTTGCTTTCATTGGGACACATTCGTTCTCTAGAGAGAAACAGAAAAGCAAGTCTAGAGCTCTTACATGAAGTTAGAATTTATTTTAAAAGGTCTCTCAGTTGCTCACACATAGCAACTGCAGATTTGCCAAGAATGGTTTTTGTTACACCTGCTGAAAATTAAGATTCTGAACCGTTTCCCATTTTACAAAAGTATCCACATGTAATGATGGTTTTTTTCTTCTTAATGAGATGTTCTTAAAGGTTGTAACTTATGCATTCCTATGTTGAAATGGATGTACCTTCTCTACCTGCTAAAGGACTTGTGAATCTAGACACCTCAAATACAGAGCCTACTTTTTTATAAAAAGAAAAATAGTCTTCCGCTAAAAAGGCACAAAAGCTGATGTTGTCTGTGAATGTCCCTTCAGTTACTGAGAAGTTCATCTTTGTCTATGATGAGTGAAGGTAGAGTTTTATCAGAGTTGACTTTTAGGAGGTCTTCTGGAATAGATACAATAGAATTAATGGTTTTCAAAATGGATTGCCACTGCAGCCTGGGGTTTGGTGTGTAAACGTCGTGAGAAGTTTTCCATTAGATTATTATCTAATTATTCTGAATCATTTACCATTGGATTTTGGTACAACATATGCAGTATTCTTCAACATTAGCTAATTGGTTATCCCACCTTCCCAAGGCAAACGGAAGGAAAACATCACAACTTTACAGATAAGGGAAGGTCAGGAGAATCATTGTGACACATAAAGAAAACACATTATAGGAGGCAATTCTGAAAGCTCTCAGTAAGTTTAGCTTTGATAGAAGGGTGATTTTTGGCCGTTTTCAGATGAGGATAGAAGGAAAAGGAAGGATAGTAAGGCAGGTGGGAATTATAAACATGGGTAATGGACTTGCTTAGGAGGACTGTGTTAATTTCCTATCTTAGAGATTTTCAAGAAAAGGTCAGGTTGTCAACAGTGTTTCTACCCTCCTGGAAGCCAACAGGAGCATATTAAGAAATCCCCTATAACTGAAGCCGCAATGTCTGAAAGGGTATTTCATCACACTCTGGGTGGTGTATCGCACCCTCCATGACAGCCCAAATTGATACAGAGATCCATCCAAGCAGATCTTTCACTAGATTATCAGCCTGCTAATTTCAAGAGCTGTAGCCAGCCTGGGTCTCTTCTGGGTCAGCCAAAAGGTTACATGGTTGAAATGACGTTGCTTGCGCTTGATCAGCTCTAATGATACTATTACTCAAGCTATTGAGCTGCCACTCCTTAGGGGAGAAGTTGCTCGTGTTTAATTTCTAGACAGAGACTATGAGAGAGCTTCCAATAAAACCTCTAAGAAAGAGATTGCGGTGGACATGGAGTCAACAGTACCATGCTTAATATTTCCTCTATGACGATTAATAAATAACAGAAAGGGGAGAAGCATTCTAAACTTTCAACTCAAGCGATCAATTTAAATTTTCAAGGATATCTTCACAAGGAAAAAGGCTAAGATTTTTTTTTTAAATGAAGCAAAGGATTAGATTTGACATTTCAAGATCCCTGGAGTCATTGGGAAGAGGGGGAGCAGCCACTGGTTTTCAGGCCCCGAAGGCCAGCTGTGATTATGCATCCGGTAAGGAATATCTTATCTGTTCTTCTCCTTTGAAAGGAAATCTACCTGAAATCCAATTAACATCACTCAGCTTTAGGCCAACTTTTTCATATATTATAGCCTTAATTTTTCAGAGGTTTTGAGCATCATCAGCTGCTATTTATAACAGAAAAAGAGGCACAGTATTATTCAGCGCTCCAGACATAAGCACCTGAATTTAGGAATTCTCATAATGCCATCACCTACATCAAAGTGCCCTAGCTCTCAAGAAAGCGCTGATTACCACCACTTCCACTAACTAATGTGTCAACTCAGTGCTTAAATATGACAATTTCAGTCAGCTGTGGTAGGCAAACAGGCTTCAGTATGTTAGAGAATATTTCTAAGAACCAAGTGATATTCCCAAGTACAGTGGTACCTCGGGTTAAGAACTTAATTCGTTCTGGGGGTCCGTTCTTAACCTGAAATTGTTCTTAACCTGAGGTACCACTTTAGCTAATGGGGCCTTCCACTGCCGCTGCGCCACTGGAGCATGATTTCTGTTCTCATCCTGAAGCAAAGTTCTTAACCTGAGGTACTATTTCTGGATTAGCGGAGTCTGTAACCTGAAGCATTTGTAACTTGAAACATCTGTAACCTGAGGTACCACTGTATATCATAGACTGGAGATAGGTCTTCCTTTGCACCAGGGCTCAGACTTGGAACCTGCTTTCAAACCATGTTCCAAGTGTTTTTCCGTCATCACTAGGCAACCACAACCTGTTTTCTTCTCATGAGTTCAAGGCAAGGTTGAGGCCTAGCATATAACTTATTAGAATTTAAACACTAGCTGGGGATCATCATATTCTGCCACAGCAAACTTCACTAATAAAAATAAACATGTCTTCCCAGGTATAATTCAGCAGGATTCCAAATGTGGCAAAAACGAGGGGAAAGAAAATAGTGCCTCATTCAATGAACTTTCTAGTCTCATTATATTAATTTTATCGTGGTGAAAACCTTTTATTTTGCAGAGTTTTAAAGATTGCATTTGGAATTTGATGTTGGTTTTTTCTTTAGTCTCTGTTTACATAGAGGTGAAATTACCAAGGACATCTGAAGAGTAATCATGATATTGTCCCTCAGGGATGCCTGAAAACATCTGTACATAAAAGAGGTCTCCAGTTTTCTTGACAGTCCTTTTCCCCAAACAGTTAACGTAGTTGTACTTTGATACAAGAGAGTTTGTTACAAAAATGTTTGGGGGGCGGGAACCTGAAAATGTATGAATGACATGACTAAGGGAACATGTTTTAAATTCCTTCCACTGTTGCATTTCTCCCCTGGGGATTAAAGGGCTTTAGAGCCATATTAGTCTTTCATAAGGTAATTCTTTTCTGAAAAAGAAACTTCCTGATCTGGATTGTGTGAACCCAACCTTATTTGATTGGCCTATTCAAATATAATCACTCCCAGTGGGTAGGTGGTTCATTAGGGTGTGAATATTTATAGCCCCTTGTAAAATCAAGTAGATCTGATGTGTCAGTCACTTTGTACAATGAGGACGTAAAATGATTAAATAGCTTAGCTGTGTCTTATGCACTGCCTTTTTTTCACAGGGATTCTTGTAATAGCATATAGAATGACTCATTTTTCTTCCGAACTCCAGTTTTTGAAAATGGTTCAATTGAGCATCTTGTTGTTGTTGTTCAGTCGTTCAGTCGTGTTCGACTCTTCGTGACCACATGGACCAGAGCACGCCAGGCACGCCTATCCTTCACTGCCTCTCGCAGTTTGGCCAAACTCATGTTAGTAGCTTCGAGAACACTGTCCAACCATCTCATCCTCTGTCGTCCCCTTCTCCTTGTGCCCTCCTTGAGCATCTTACACTGAAAAAATCAGTTCAGTATCCCATATTAAACTGAAACCAATAAAAAGTTGCATTAGTTGCAATGTTCATAACTACTAACAATCTCTGCTTAGCTCCTCTTTGTGTGTTTCTTTGTTGTGTTTTGCCTTATTGAACTGTTAGCCTATTTTTAGGGTATTTTTTATGGTTGCTGTGTTCTTTATTTTTAGGAGTTGCTTAGCTGAAGAGTGCTGATGCTTCTAAATTGTACTATGATTTGGTGGCATGCCTGTTGCAGACCCAAGTATCCCTGTTTCCCAGGGACATCCCTGATTTAGAGAAGCTGTCCCAGTTTCTGATTTGATCCTGGAATGTCTTCCTTTTCCTTGGGATGTCCCTATTTTCATTGGAGAAATGTTGGAGGGTATGGGGTTATCTGACCCCCGAGCTGTTTCAAGGCAATCCTGTATAGGGAAGATTTTTTAAAAAATGTTTAATGTTTTATTATGTTTTTATATATGTTGGAAGCTGCCCAGAGAGGCTGGGGCAACCCAGAAAGATGTGTGGGGTATAAATAGTAAAATTATTGTGATTGTAGAATGGGATGTCCCATTTTCACCAGAGAAATGTTGGAGGGTGTGTTGTTGTGCGTTGCCGGTGGTGGATTTATTCCATTGTTCAAATGAAATAGCGGAAAGTCTAGTGTGCCTAATGTGAGGGCTGACCCTGTTGGTCTAAGTTCAAAAAAGAAATACGTCAGGTCAGTGAGTACAGTATTTCCTGCAGCAAATGTAAATACCAGTCATCAAGGTAATATTAATTTGCTAAAGCAGTTGAGAGAAGCAGGATATGGTGGAGGAACGGAATCCATAGAAACAATAATAGCACTAAATGCAAATAGGCATAACTTGGAAAACGTTATTTAGCTATAGCAATTTACGTGTACCCACTGTATGTAAGAAACATGTAACACCCATGTAACAGCTCTGTGATATTTTGAAGTTTTGAGAGTGAAACTGGAGGCTCCACCTTTAGAGGAATGCCTGTAGAAATTCCAAGGGAAGTTGAGGAATTTCAATAACTTTCTGTTGGACCTGCATGTGTTCAAAAGCAACTTAACTCCATCTTTCAAAACAGAGGAAATCCCATCCAAATTAAAGGAGAGCCCAACAGCAAAAGCGGAACAAAGCCTGGTCATGACATTCCTCAGAGAGCCCTCTGAACCCCTCCCTTGCCCCAGTCTCCTGCCCCACAGGAAGCCAAAGATTGTTTGCTCAAAAGCATTGTCTTGGGAGGAGCTTACTCTGGCAGGTTTTACTTATGCTTCAGGATTTCAATTGGGCTGGACTAATATCTGGGTTTGGTTCAGAATTCTGTGCAGCACATCCCATCTCACAGTACAGAAGTTTCCAGATTGCATACTAACTTAGAAAATAATTCAGACCACTCAGTACCAGCATTGAATTGGCTCTTCACTGTATAAACATATACCTTTTCCTGTGAACGAGCGTTCATGTATTACAAATTAATTAACCCCTTAACAAATGTTAACCATGCTTTTGTTCACCACAGACTGATTAAGCTGATGGGCCTTTTTCACTCCACTCTTGAAAAAGCACTAAACAGATAGCATGGTGAAAAATACTCTAATTTGTTTAATCTAAGATGAAAGATCCTGATTGAAATGCTTCTGTAAGTATATGCTGGAAGAGTCATCAATTCACCCCTTTTGTAATTCTGTAAAAACCCTTATAATATGAACAGAAGGGTGATTAAAGGAAACTAATCTTAATTGGATGATTTTGAAAATGTTGTTTGAGGGTGCAGTATTTATTCTGGACTAATTAATTTGGAACAAAAATCTTCTGAACACAGCCTTTAGACTTGGGAGTAGGCTAAATATGCATAGCAAAACAATATTAGCTGGGTAGAGTTAAGCTTTCCATTTGTATTTGTATATATTCTCCAACAGCTCAGTTATGTTTGACCACCATTAAGCTTCCTGCTAATGCAACCTATATTAGTAAGTAGTTTTCCTCTCCTAAGCGTGAATCACCATCTCTTCCTTCTACAGCTTTTTCTTCCCTTTCATTACCCTGCTGTTAGACACCAAGAACTGACCTCAGATTACCCTTCATCTGACTCATAGTTTACAACAGATGGCCATTTCTGGGATTGTCATCAGGGTGACTTTTGAAGTACCCATGATTACTGTATTAAAAAGCCTCATGGCTAGTTCTCCCACCCTTCTCCTCTCCCACCAGCCCTGGCTCCATTGTCCTCACTCTTAAGATTTCCCCATTCAGAAACTGCATGTTGAAACTTAATTCCTCCCAAAGTACTGCTGCAAACCTCTAGATGATCCAAGCATGTGCTAGAAAGAAAGCCTTGAGTTCCACATATCAGAAGGGTCTGATGCAACAAAATTTCCTGGGTTTCAGAAGTGAAAAGTTAACACTGCAAATTGTCTCTTTTATATTTGAGTTTTCATTCCCAAAGTTGGTTTTGCTCTAGTGACACTGTTTAAAATGAGGGCTTTAATTGGTCTGAATAACTTTTTTCGCGTTGTCCTTCAAGAGTTCTTAGGTTCCTTCCACATGTGCCTAGGACTTGGAATGCTGGAAAGATAGCCAGAGCGATCACTATCAGGGAGAATATAGACTTGACACCTGCTGCCACTCTCTGTTATCTCCAATAAGCTAAACAGAACCCCTTCAACAGCATGTATATTTCAGCAAGCAGAAAATAATGTGTCCCTCTGGAGCTCAAAAGCAATGGTAGTGCTGTGTCAGGCAGCAACCCAACAAGATGTCTTTTTTTATGGGACAGAGGGCTATGTCTTGGCAACATTGAAACATGTTCACTATCTCTTGACTGGATTGCAGGAACTGAGGCAGACCTTCAAAAGTTTTGTTTGGTGCTAGTTTGCATGTGTAAAAAGTCTACAAGTCCCCAAGAATTGCATTTTTATGGGAACAGTGGCAGCAGCGGTGGTGCTGGCTAGAAGCTGTCAGTTGGGTTTAGGGTGCTGACTATGAACAGACCAGTGTACCATTAGAACCCAGCTCTAGTTCCTTTTTGGTTGCTCCATGAGGGAAGCAGGTTGAGGCAGAATCAATAAACGTGCAGTCTACACACAACTGTTCTCTAGGCATAATACGTTCTCCATTTTTGCTCCCAGGGTTCTTGCAACTAAAGAACACCAAACCTGAGAAATAACATTCACTCTTAACATCAGAGGCCAGTGTTGTGGTGGTGTTCCTGTGGGAAAGCTAACGCTCAATAACTTCAGCAGCAGTCAGAGGCCACTAAGGACACCACTGCTTCATCCTTCCTGGGTAACTCCAGCATCTATTTCTGATGGCTCTGCAGTTTGGTAGATACATGAGGTACACTGAGCCAGTTGTCTAAGGCAGCAGCTTGAAAGAGGCATCGGAAGAAGCTCCCTGCTGCCACCTCTGGAAGCCGCCGCCACAAGCCCTCCAGAAAATGGGCATCCTTTGCTAGTGACTGCCCTGCTGCTGGAGCTCCTGTTGCCAGCAACTACTGGCTGGATATTTTGACAAAGCCCTGTGATTTGGCTCATCTGCAGTGTCTATAGCAGGAAGAGCCAACATGGTGCCCTCCAGATGTTGTTGGACTACAACTCCCATCATCCCTTACCGTTGGTTGTGCTGCCTGGGGCTGGTGGGAGTTTTAGTCCACAAGCACCTGGAAGGCTTCCCGTTGACTACCACTGGTCTACAGTAGGTATAGGCCTCTGGTGCTGAGGGGTACAGCAGAGGCAGATAGCAAAATGGCTTGCTCTGGACCAAGGGGTGGCAATGTGTCAGTATATATTATAGAAAGGAGAATAGCTTGACCAAACCACCTATGACATTTATTTGGGCTCCCCACCTTTGAAAAACTTAATCAGTTTTTCTTTTCATTGTTTTGATCGGTTTATGCTACAGTTTCTCATTCTTTATGTTAAGAGATTTATTTGACTTCTTTCTTTCTCTTTGTGTCCTCCCCCCTCCCCCTTTTCATCTATGATATGAGTCAGAACAAGCAGGATGTTCATTCTGTTGTGAAGTGCTCCCAGGGGCATTTTGACCTACTACTGAAAGAGGTGCCTTGCTGTCCTGTCCTTACTGTGGAGATAGAGATTTCACCTCTTAGCCAGGAAAAACTGCAGTCGCCTGGGCACAAGCAGATGAAATCATAGCAAGGTGCTTCCTGCAGTAAATGGCAGCATGATGTATCCATAAATCCCCATTCTGGAATTGCTGCTGTCATGACAAACTCCGCTTCTGCTTTCTGTCTGTAAAATGGGGATAATTATTAGTGACAGTTTTCCTATACCATCAAATATTTTGCCAAGGCAGCCTTCTTTGGGTATGCGTTTTATAAGGATTATGAAGCATCATTAGCAAACCAAGAGTAAACAGAAAACATGAGGCTTAGAGTAGGAGAAGCATAAATCTGAATCTAATCACAATCAACCCTTAATCTAAACAGGGTGGGGGGGTGCTGTGATGCATTGTTTCATACGACTGTTTCAGACACAAAAAGGCTGCCGTGTATCTGGAAAGATCTATTGTTTGCTATTGACAGGGTATGCCAGAGCAAGATATTTTCCAGAGCCAAACCTGTATTTTAAGAGGAATTCACATTTGTATCCTTTATTGTGATATTTGGCGGCAAGTCTACAGCTAGTAACAGTCTCTGCCCTGGAGCTATGAAGGAGTAAGACTCCATTGTTGGAGAGAGAGTGGTGCTCTGTGTAAAAACCTGAGATGTGGTAGGCAAGATGAATCGCGCTTAAAAGCAGTGCTTGCGGTGCTGTCATTTAGAACAGGGAACACTGAAGCTTTAAACGAAAGTGAAAGGCAGGATAAACGCCCCCTTTAAAAGTGGTGGAATTCTTAAACTGCCTACAACAACAAATCTTTTCCATTGATGACTGCACTGAGGGCAATACAATTTGGCAGTGGATGGCTCTCTCTTGGGATGAGATGTACAGAATCTTTTTTTAAATGTAAATACAATCATTTTGCAACAGCATGGCAAGTATTTCATGAAGGAGCATGTCCCAGAAATTCTATAAAGAAGTGGGCTTGGCGTGACTTTATTCTCAGAGCATTTTATTTGTGGCTTTAAGACTGATTATCGTGTAAAATAACTCAAACAAAGGACTGTTTTGTGGCACAGCTGAATCCTGACCATTGCCTTTCCTCTCTTCTGCTAAATTCCACACTTGCGGTGCAATCCTGTACAAGTCTACATAAAAGAAAGCCCCGTTGAGCCCTCAATGAGACTTACTTCCTGGTAAGAGGAGATAGAATAGCAGCTTTAATCATTTGCATATGAGTTAAATTTAAGTCCTGGCTTTCTTCTTTAAAGAATCAAACTTTAGTTTAGTATACGTGGCAGAGTCTTGCTCGCCCTGCTGGTCAAGTTTCCTGTGGTTTACATGGTTTAATGCCTTCATGCCTTCCTGTCATTGTTGATCTGTGTTGGCTGTTAAAATAGTCCAACTCAGAGCTGAGGGTGGACACACTTTCCACATTGTGGTGTTGCTTAATAATCGTTCCACTTCAGCGAGGTCTCCATAGTGGCATGGTGCCCTGTCCATTGGCATAGTTTAGCATGACAATGGGATTTAGCATTGGTTCTGTGTTACATGTTTTTCTCTAACAGTGTCCACTGTCACGTCAGTGTAGAAGGGCAACATGGCTAGCTACATAAGGCTTGTCGTAGGATAGGGTTTCAGGTTTAATTTAGAATTTGTTTTGTGAGTTAGCTTTTGATCAAGCCATGGCTTTTTTACTGTAGATCCCTCTGAATATTTGAAAGTACCGTATTTTCCTAAGTTGCATTTACCTCTGGATGGCTCCATGCTTTCTTCTCTGGGCGGTGCATACAGGTAATATATTTCTGCTACATGAAAAATTTAGGCCGGCTCTTCCATTAGGCAGAGTGAGACAGTTGCTCCAGGCAGCTGATTTTGAGTGTCATGAAAGGGGAGAAAATTATTAGCTATTTAGTTAATTGTCAAGGAGGGACAGAAGTGTTTGTGGCATTTTCTGCTTCAGAAGCCAAAACAATTTGCACTTTAGGGTTATTATTATTATTATTATTATTATTATTATTATTATTATTATTATTGAATTTATATACCACCCTATACCTGGAGGTCTCAGAGCGGTTCACAGAGGGTACTTCTTGGCAAGAGGGAGAGGAAGCCAATGTTTGCTGCTCCACCCTCAGGAAGAAAAATATATTGCACTGGCCCTGAGGATAGAGAACCATGGTATCAGGAGAAAAGGCACAAAATATCATCTTCACACGATACTTCAATGTACAGCTTCAAAAGGCAGCTCCTCCCACCCCCCACCGCTTTCCTAGTTTTGTAATGTATTTATTCTACTAAACACATCAGCAAAACATAGGATGGATATCAGTCTTTGAATTATAGTTTCTCCCTCTGTCTGTGCGTGCCTTCCTACAGATATATACCAAACCATGTAGAGAAATGCTGTACCATTAAATATTAGCAGTGCATTTTGCTTTGCTTTGAGTTTGTCAAGGTGAAAGGTGATTGTGCAGGAAAATGGAACACTATATTTGCTGTGCGACAGGCAGTAAGAACTCGCTCCCATGCTCAGTTATAATTCATGACTGTACTGGTGGGAAGTCCTTATCCCTCTGTGGAGTTAATGCATCTCTACTGTAGCCTGCTGAGAGCACCCTGCATCCCCTCCCACCATCTGTGCATTCACTTGCGTGCCTTCGCCAGCTCTCTTTGCCGCGAGATCTCTTGGTGTTAAAACTGTCAAAGTACTTCTGCCTGGTAGAAGTGGCTTGATGGTGTGTATTAATGTTAAATTGTCGTCTAAATGGAAAAGAGCCAGAAGAGAGATTTATTACAGGCCCTGTTTTTGAAAACACTATACTGATGGGTGTCTGGCTCTTTTTAAATGACTTTGGAGTCTTTAATTTGCTTTGCTTTCCTGATGGAATTTCTGTATGGGAAAAGTGATGAACTAAATGGCTTTTGTCAGTTTTCTGGATCTTCTGCTGATTTGTTGGCACACTGACCTTTTATTTCTTGAAGCATTTGCATCCCACATTTGCCTGAAATGTAGCAAACTGAACAGTATTTACCCACCCATCGCCTAATTTGTGCCTGCAACTATTTTTCGCTTTCCTCATGCTTATTTCCTCTCTGAACTGAGGCAGCCCTCTCGGAGTCAGAGAGTTAATTGCCTCCACGTTTCCCAAGGCATGGGAATCACATGACCAGAAAATAGAAGCAAGCAGTGTCGTTTCTAAAATAGACCCCATATGAAGATTTTTTATTGGGTGAAAGGGCTGTCTGAAGAGAACTGAGCTGTGACAAGAGCCTGGGGTACACAATAGGAGGGTCAGAATTGGACCACAGAGATTTAGGATGGCACTCTTATTACCATGACCCCTTGCTGCTGCCCTGGGTTCTATGACTGCAAATAAGATGGAAAGATATAGATATATAGATAGTAGCAATGCAACAATAATATATTTATGGATTTCACAGTGTGTGTCGATGCAGTTTGTTGTTAACACAACTTTAAAACATAAATCAAATCTAGACCTCAGTTGCCTGTGAATAACTTTAACAGATGTGATATCTTAAGAGGCTCAGTGTGTTGTGAATTGCAAAAATGACCTTTTGTGTTTGTTCGTGTTTATAATCTTTCAGAGCTTTTTTTTCACTAAGGTTTAGTATCCACAAATGTCAGGTGAAATGTTCAACATTAGCAACTACCTAGGCTTCCTCCCAGAACATTGGTAGGCTGTGTAACTATGATGAAGTTCTCCTTTCTCACCACTGGAAACATATTTACATACTCTCTGCATTGTTTTATAGCACAAAAGATAGAAAATTATTAATTTGTTGCACAGGATCGAAATACTTTCCCTCAAGGAAGCTTTTCTGTTTTGGGAATGGTTCATTTTGCTAGCACTCAGACCGAAAGGTATTGATTCCCACCCCACCCCCAGCTTCCTAGGACATTTGGAGCACTGTGTGTAAATATGTCCATGCAAGAATCTCAGCATCCATTGGATAGTGTGTATGATGTCACTAGTGATAAACCTCTCCAACATGGCCCATGCCATTTTTTTTTAACTCCTTGTTTTCCTCTGAGGAAGGGCTTTTCAAAATAAAATCAAGTTAATGTTCTCAGTTGGGCAGTGCCCCGGGTCACTGAAGCAATCGGCCAGTGCTAGGTGGGTTGTTTGTTTGTTTGTGTTTGTTTGTTTATTAAAGAAGCAGCAAGCTTATCCACCTTCCCTTTTGCTATTCTGCCATTTCATGAACATGAGTAAAATTGATTAAGCAAAGGGAAGCTTTCAGGAGATCTTCCAGCTTGGTTAAATACACAGAGAGAGAGCCCGGAAACTACAGCATGGCTTCCCTTCTCCCATTCTATCTATTACATGGAGACTGTGTATCACACTGCAGGCATTGAATGGGGTTAGCGCAAGTATAGCTCTATATAAAAAGCCTGGGCTTTTTTACTATTATCTTTAAAAGCACTGTATGGTGGGCGAAGCATCATACAAAAGTTCCACGGGTGTTTTTTTTAAAAAAAATAGTAATAAAGTAGGGCAAAAATGACTTGAGAAGCTCAGTGTCTAGGTTTTCTTAGGTGAAAGATCACTTTGAGATGACATGGCTGAGTAGTCAGGTTGAAATCCTTCTTGGTATTTTATTAATTTTGCACCAAGATAAATCCTGAAATTCTGACAAACTCCATGACAGGTGAAATTCCTTCTTGCAGAATCTGCTCAGCAAGAGGCTGCTCATTTCGTTCTGTTCTGAGGCAGGCAACAGGAGGGCAGCTTTATAATCAGCCCTCAAAGGACCCCCAGCCGCCCCAGAGTCTTGGGCTGATTGAATAACTCCTGGGCCTCTTCCCCTAGGCCTCCATCAGCAGGGGTCCTGTGGAAAGCAATCTCCTGCAGACTGGCACAGAAGTGAGCTTTAAACTACTATTTTCTGCTCTCCAGAGGAGCCTGGAGTACTAAAAGATAGATGGACTGCAGATATTTTATGAGAAACTGTCAGAAGAAGAGCAGGGTAAATGTTTTTTTTTTCCCATCCTTCTTTGAGTCATGTGCTACATCATTGTACAATTTCTCCCAGTCTTGTACATTTAAGGGAAGGAATTAATTGGTTGCCTACGCTAATTTCTTTTTCCTGTATTCCTCTTATTTTTCACTCTTTATTTTTTTCCCTTATTTTTTTTAAAAAAATATTCACTCAGAGGCCCTCTGCTTAACCACAGTTGCAGAAAATCAGTACCATTTGCACTGAAATATTTATAATGACAGAATGAAAAATTGGATTCATTTTCTGGCTTGTAGCCGAACAGTCGGCAACTTTGTGTGGTGTTGTTCAGTATCACCCTCCCTTCGTTTCATTGGGCTTGCCTTCCAGCACATGCACACACAGAGAGGATGCTTCATAGGAATGCTTACAAAAGACTCTCTCTCTCTCTCTCTCTCTCTCTCTCTCTCTCTCTCTCTCTCTCTCTCTCTCTCTCTCATCTCAGCAATGAGAAAACAAGTACTACGTAACCTTTCAACCATTTATAATATGTATAGTTGGAGAGAGAGGGTGGAAGAAGGTAAAACAAGTAGGGGAGATTATGAAAGATGACAAGTAGTAATCTATTTTGTGTGGGGAAGCAGTGTACAGATGGAATTCTGAGGATTACTTCAATGTATTCATTGAGAGGCAGTGTGTGGATTTAACGCTAGACAGAACGCCTGGAACTTCCTCCTAATTCTTACTCTGTCACTGACTCTGAGGGCCAAACTACAAATTACAGGGGGGAGGGTGCCAGCCCCCTCACTACTATTTGAAGAAATCTACAGGGAGTGGGGGGGGGAGGGGGCAGTGGTGTCAATTCAAGATTCTGTTTTATAGCCTCTGAAGCATGAATTAACCTGGGTCAATATGCAACAAGACCATGACCTCTAATATAAACTCAGTGCACTGTTCTTAAATTTATTATCTGTGCACCAGAGTAGTTAGAAATGCACCAGGGGCCAGGTCTGAGCAACCAGGGCCAGTCCCAGATATTTTGCTACCTAGCTTCCCTCTGGAAATAAAAATTCCCAAACAATAGTAGTCACCCACTGTATGAGCCTCATGCACTGCTTTTGGTATGCCTCATCACCTTGTGCAAAATTAATGCTCTGTCCTAGAGTGTGCAGATCAACTAGTCAGATCAGAATCTCTTTTCTGAAGCTGTGTAGAAAAATCGTCTCATTTCTAAATCGACCCCCCCCAGCCACCCCAAAGCAGGGCCTTCAGAGGGAAGGAACAGGACTGACAAGGCACTAGGCTTCAGGTCACACAAGTGTTTTGAGATAGAAGAGTGACTTTTCCTCTAACTGTGCATCTGGTATAGAATGATCTGGAGGCGAGTTCACCAAACACTATGCCCAGTAAACAAGAACAAAAAGCCAAAAGAGTATGACATGCCTGGATTGTTTTTTGACAGGTGAAATAATATTAAAAAACATATAATTGCTTAAGATCTAATAATGTTTAAACAGTTAAAAATGGGGCAAATGCAGATACAGATGAAGAAAAATTAAATGAGGAAAAATCACTGAGATTTAGCCCAGTTTGGAGGTTCAGCCTTTCAAGACTGTGTGACTTCAGTTGTCAGCTACCAAGGAACTAGATTTACACCGTACCTGCAGGAAAATGTTCCTGTATGGGTTAAATGCTGTGTGTTAGTTGATGAATAGGATCCCACCATGAATGGAATCGGATGAAAATGGCATTTTGTGTTTCTGTGTCATTTCCCCTCACACATGCAGAATCATTTTCTTCTTCCTTGAATTATAACATATCAGTAGAATTAATTATGTTTTCTGAGGAAAATAATTCTCACAGATTTACTTTGCTGGGTTTACATTTCAAAATAAAGGCTTACTTACTAGGATCAGTACAAAACATTATGAATGCACAGCCTGCTATAATTTGTGTGATATATACGTTACTAACAGCAAAAGTTTTGTACAGTCTTGCAAATTTGGCTTTTTTATTATGTTCCCAAAGTGGGTTTGAAGGAATGTACTGTCAGGTCAGCATAAAGTGATGTGCGTTCTGCTACAAACAGCATTGTAACTCACACTATTGCCCTAAAATGGTTTTTAACAGAGCAAATGCTTTGATTTGGGGGGGAAAATGTCTACAAAGTAGTCTTGTCTACAAAGAGATGGCAAACTTTTCTCCTACTCGGTATATACATATGCAACTGATTTTATGCTTAAAGTCAGTTTTCATTTTGCTCTATTTACGTGGGAAGGTGTAATTTTTTTGAATTTTAACTGCTTTACAATAGCATGAAAAGTAGAATATCACATTTGCAGATGAATACAATGCAGTCTTCTCATACTCAGTACAAACTTGTTTTGTCTAAAATAAGATACTATACAGAGCAGCTTTTAAATGGTTGTTAGTTTTGATCTAGTATAAGCTGACCTACTTCCCCTGAATATGTGGCCTAGGGGTGGGCAAGACTTTCCATAATGAGCTGAGAGGGGAGTGCAATGAAATCTGCTACCCCTTTGTACAATATTGTTCAGGATGTTGCCTCATCACTTGCCACAGCACCATTTAACATAGGCAGCCTTCACTCTTGCATCCACTGGCCTCCTTCCCTATTTCAAGTCTATGTACAGCTGCTCTCCAGCCTCCCCTCTTTTATCTTACCTGTCTGCATGCAAGACCACTTCCAGTAAGTCAGGGCCAAGCCACAGGAAGTAAATAGCACTTTCGTGGACAATAAACAACCAGGAGGGGCCCATTTTCTTTTCTTTTCTTTCTTTTTTTTCATCCCTCACAAAAACTGGCACAGGGTTCTGATCCAGACTGGGAGCATATTCCAGACGGGGGCCACCAGACTGCTCCCCAGCCTCTCCAGATAAAAATGGTCGGGTTCCACTGACTTCTTTAAACACTAATGCCCCATACAGTTTGGACTTTCACCTCCTGCCTCGAGTCTTTCCCCCGCCAACTCCCCACAATCAGTCAGAGCAGTAGAATAAATTTAATCCCTGTTTAGGTTATTATGAAGTAGTTTTGAAGTATACTTCAAAAATGGATTAAATTCAACGGCAAATTTAATTATAACAAAATCGAAAATTCTTTCTAGTAGCACCTTAGAGACCAACTGAGTTTGTTCCTGGTATGAGCTTTCGTGTGCATGCAGTTGGTCTCTAAGGTGCTACTAGAAAGAATTTTCAATTTTGTTTTGACTATGGCAGACCAACACGGCTACCCACCTGTAAATTTAATTATGTTTGCATTAGGGTTCTAGAAAAGGGGGAAGCAGGATTGCAGGTATAGATGGAATTCAAGCCTTTGATGAGTTTGTAGTCCTGTTAACCACTGGTAGCTGTTGTCCTTTCAGGCAACAAGTCCCCTCAGTGCTTTTTGCCCAACACACACAAACACACACACACTCCATGCATGGTGTAAAATATAACTAGTTTGATCTGAGACAGTCAAGTTGCTAGTGAATTGTTTGGATTACCTTGGTAGCATTGCACTAGTTTGTAAGGATTGCAAACATTCAAGTCAGTGTGAGACAAGGGAAGGGACTAGTCTTACTGGTAGGTGATACCACAAGAGTGCTCACTCAGGAACCCTTGCTATGTTTTCCTTTCCCTGGGAAGGAGAAGGATGTTTGGTGAGTTACCTCCCAAGAGAAAGGTTGCTGTTTTCTAAAATGCCACCTATTGCACCTTCTCAGTTTTCTAATGGTACCTTTCCCAACCACACACACCCCAGTTTCCAGAAGGGGTGATCCTGGTGTGTACGAGTAAGAAGTTTCAGTGGGCATTCTGTCCATGTGGCCTGGGGCTTCTGACACTACTTTCATGCCGTCGGATGACAAATACTGAAAGGTGGCTTTCAGGCTGCAATCCTATGCACTCTGTACTATAACATTTCTTGATTTTCTTTTCATGTTTTATTGTTTCTTTTTTTTAATGTTGTAAGCCACCCTGGGTAGTGCATTTGCCCCAGAAGGCTGAGGCATAAATGCCTAAATAAATAAATAAAGCTACCCTGCCAAAGTGGTTCAGGATAAAAAGGCAAATGTAGACAAGCATACGAACATGGAACATATATGCAGTTTCACATTTTAGCAAACGTATTGTGCATGCTGACATTTGAGAATGGCTGCTGTACATAATAAATATGCCAGACTCATGAAGTTACAAGCAAATGTTACAGCGGACAGGAAGCAGCACGAACATGTCTGCATTATGGGACATATTAGGAGCTTCTCCTTGGTACATTCTGTATGGCAAATATGACTTGATAACTGAGCTACAGGTAGTTTTTCAGGAAGCAAAACAGAAATTGCAGCAGCAATAAAAGTTGACACGTGATGGTATGACAGCACAGATCTTGCTGACATGGAGGATCTGTTGTGGAGATGTTTTTGAACTGTGGGAACTTAAAGCATAACATAACCCCAAATCCCATGTTTTCTTTCCATGCTGGCAAGAGCAGATGCTGGG
The DNA here is from genome assembly GCF_009819535.1 of Lacerta agilis. NCBI lineage: Eukaryota > Metazoa > Chordata > Lepidosauria > Squamata > Lacertidae > Lacerta > Lacerta agilis. The sequence goes on along the minus strand of NC_046318.1, from coordinate 43,315,629 downwards.
CGAAGCTGCTCTCTCCCCCACCCCCCTTTTAAGCTGAAGCCTTTGCTGTTGTGCTTTTGTTGTTTATATATTTTGAATGCCAAGGCAGTTTAGCAAAGTTATTAGTTTATACATTTTGCAAAGGTAAAGTAACCATAAGAGCTTTAAATTAGAGTAAGTGCCACTTCACTATGACAGATTCCTTTGAGTACTGATTAGAAAGAAGGCCTCCTGTTGGCTGCCCCTTTATGCGTAGCAGCATTACTGTGTCTGCTTGTTTATAGCTTGCTTTTTCAAATGGTGTAAGCGTGCGGTAGGATGATGAATCACCTTCTGATAGACAAGATTCTGCCTTTATTCTAGGATCAAGACAATGTTTCACTTTAAAGAGTTGCTTTAATTAGATGGAAGCGTTCCTGCCTCATCTAATGAAGTAGCTTTGATTGCATGTTACATAGGAACATGAGATATATAGTACAGTCGTTCCATCAGAGCTCCACAACACAGATCTGGGGGGTTTTTTTCCTCAACGTGTGGTGGGACAGGTGAAGTCAGTGAGTTTCAGGTGACAATGCCACACAGACATGGCGCAGCTAGCCTTATACAGAGTTCTTTTCACTTTGAGCCAAGGTTTTCCTTATTTACTGTAAAGGTAATTGCAGCAACATGGGATAGAAGAAACAGGGACAGACATTCAACATCAGTGGGTGGTAATCAGATGGGTTTTACTCAGAATAGACCCATTGAAATTAAGGAGAAGGATTAAATTAGGTCAATTAATTTCAGGGGGTCTAAAAAGTAATAGAAAACCACGCAATATTTCAATTTATAAGACAAACAACTAATGGCCACCCTGTTCTCAGCATCTTAAGATGGAAGCGAGTGGGAGAAATAGAGGAACACTTGCCCAAAGGACTAGAGAAGAGGTCACTAATGAATGCGTGTCAAACAGGAAGTGCAGAGAAAGAGGTGGAAAAAGGGACTGAGATGACCAATAGCAAATTTATTATTATTATTATTATTATTATTATTTATACCCCACCCATCTGGCTGGGCCTCCCCAGCCACTTTGGGCGGCTTCCAACACAATATTAAAATACAATAATTCATCAGATATTAAAAGCTTCCCTAAACTGAAAATGAGTTTTGCAGAGCAGAGAATAAAGCTGAGCTGAGCAAGACAACAGAGTCAAAAGTTGATTGTCTTAAATAGAAAGCCTAAGATTGTAAAAATAATGAAGTAACTGGAAAATGGTAATGGTGGGTAAAGTTACCTGAAACTGGGTTTACCAGCACAAGAGCAATTGTATTGGTAACAAGAACAATGTAGAACCAAGTCCATTCATACATGCAATAATAGAGACATAGGAGACAGAATACAAAATATTGGGTTGGTAACAGAAAAATCAAAGTGAATTTCTGCATGAACTCAATTTCACTGCTGTGTCCTGAAACACAGTCAAAGTATATAAATGAGTTGAGGAACTGTCAGCTTATCCAGTATCCATTTTTGCCAAAGCCTTATTCACGAATTTCCATTGAAATACAATCAGTAAATTGATAGATCTCATCCTTAATAATGCAGGTTTTATGTAGCAGACTTCCCAACACTCTAAAACATGTCTGTTGTACCTAAATTTTCAGAATTGTTTTTTAAATAAAAAGTCAAAATAGGTCCAATTACCTCTACTTATTTGTGAGTTTATGAAGATAGTGAACAGGTGTGTATATAACACCTCCCACACCACAAAAAATAGGAAAACAAAAAATACATGTTCACAAGTACCTAAAGAATTGCAAGGAACCACAAGAGTCATTTAGTCCAACCCCCTGCAATGCAGGAATCTTTTGCCCAATGTGGGGCATGAACTCACAGTCCTGAGATTAAAGTCTCAGGCTCTACCAACAATTAATTCCCAAGCTGAAATTGAATCTATTCTGAATAAAGTGCTGTTTATAAAGCATATAAACAGTTTTACCTGGATTTTTCTGTTATCAACACATGATTTCATATTTGGTTTCCTATGACTCAATGATTGCACAATATGTGATGGAATTGGATCTACCTTTTTTGTATATTTAATTTGAGTGTATAAACACTCAATGTGAGTGTATTTGTAGTCAGCTTTTGAAGCACTTTCCTTTCAAGAAATTTCAAGCACATCTCCTATTTACACCATTTCTTTTTTTCCATCTTCCAGTTTTGTTGTTTAGTCATTTAGTCGTGTCTGACTCTTTGTGACCCCATGGACCAGAGCACGCCAGGCACTCCTGTCTTCCATTGCCTCCCGCAGTTTGGTCAGACTCCTGTTGGTAGCTTCGAGAACACTGTCCAACCATCTCGTCCTCTGTCGTCCCCTTCTCCTTGTGCCCTCCATCTTTCCCAACATCAGGGTCTGTTGTGAGCACTCAGGAAGGACAGATCCTGAAGCTGAGGCTCCAATACTTTGGCCACCTCATAAGAGAAGACTCCTTTGAAAAGACCCTGATGTTGGGAAAGATTGAGGGCACAAGTCCAGTTACTTTCCCCTTTAAGCAACTTTCTATTCTAGACAATGCACCTTTGAGTATGAGGGGAACTAATGATATTTAAGAAATTTATGGCATCTGCTCTGTAATCAGGCCTTGACTTATAGCACTATATTTTAATATTGTGGGGAGCAATTGTCCTGATCGTCCATAACTGATTAACTCCTGAACTATCAGATCAGTCTGAGTCAGTGGATACTTTATGTAGGAAACTGCATTTCTGCACTATTTCCTTCTATGAAGCAATAACATTGTAATAGCACAGTGCATTGTAAAGCTGGAAACACTATAGATTGTGAACTGCTCTGGTGTTGTAGCAATGAGAGTCTTGGACATTCTGAACATAAGCTTCCATACGCCAGAGATATCAATTATTTTTAGGAGACTGGAACAACTCTCAAGAGGAAGAGAGATGCTGACTGATAACTGTGGAGGGGATATGGTAATAGCGGTTTCCACAAAAAAATCAGAAAATTTCCGTGCACAATTTTCTATTACTTTTGCCCCTGGAGCAGTCAGCCACTGTTGAACAGAGTAGCTATAAAACTCCAGTACTCTGCTTTGGTAGCATTTTCCACTCACTTTGCACAAGTGTAAGTGATTACACCAGGGGCAAGGCAGCAGAGAATGAGGACACTACAAGTTTACAGCCAAGATCCACAATAAGGACATAAAATGTTATTGTCTTTTATAACATGTCACAGAAAACTCATTCCAATTTTTCTCTTCTGTGTGTTTTGGAAGTTTGTGGTTTTTTAAAGTGCATCCTGAATTCTTGACCTTCAGGAAAAAAATGTAAATGTCTCGTCATTTGTATTTATTAATAGATGGACCATTGTTTAGAACAGCTTTCTCCAACCTGGTGCCCTCCAAATATTTTGTACAACTCCCCTCATTCCTGACTATTGGCCAAATTGGTTGAGGCTGATTGGAGATATGGGCTGGTTGGTCGCAGAGGAATGATGGGAGGAACCAGATGGGGAACCACCAAGGGAAGAAGGCTCAGACCCCAGGGAGTGATGGTGGGACAATGATGAGTGGCCACAGGGAGAAGATGGGGAAGAAGAGATGTCAGAAGCTGAAGAGGTAACAAGGCTTAGTGAGCTGGTAGAGCCTGTGGCAGAGAGCCGTCCAGAATCGGAGACAGAAACGGAAGCAGAAAGCTTGGATGAGAGCAATGAAGAGGCAGAAATGAGTCAGGCTGGTGAAGAGTCATGGGTGTCTCCCTCCTGCTGTGACAAGCCCCGCCCCCAATCTCACAGAAGAGACATGAAGTGGGAAAAGCAAAGACAGGCATGGAGGCTTGGGGAAAACCCTGGAGAGGAGGGGACTTAGACAGCTGTGAGGAGGTGGGAGCTTCAGTCTCAGCAACTGCTTCATGGGGGGCAAGACCTACCGGAGATGAGTTGCTGTACTTGGCCTGATACTCTGCCAAGTCTGTGCTAATCATGTTTTTGCTGATAAAGAGTTAACTCCAACTTGCACAGTATGGTTCACTGCTGGCTTGCTTCTGACAACATCCATCACTTAGGAATGTCAGAAGTCTGACCAGACAGATTTGCCTTCTGCAGCCCCATAATTATTTCCAACCAATTATTTCATAGTGTCTGTGACATTATGAAACCACTTTCTCTGCAGCAGCACAATGAGAGGGTTCTCTCTTTCTTGCATTGTCTTGGCTCACTTGCTTCTACTGCTCAGAGATGGCAGAGATATCAGCACAGAGGGATTGATGGGAGGAAATGAAGGGCTGGGTAATTTGCAAGAAATCCAAGTGCTAATGGATGGTGGGTAGGTGGAATTTAAAAGGAGAATTTATGTAAGGCATAGTAAGATGAATGCAACAATCCAGCTGTCCTGTTGGCTGTAATTGAAAATTACAGAAGATATAACATGGACAGGAGATGTTAGCAATGGCTTAGTTAAGAGAATGTGCTGATCCTGTTAGCTAGATGTTATCCTTTCTTTAAATGGGAAAAAAGAAAGTTTGGTGAATTGAATTCCTAGAAATTAACTATTTATTGTCACATATAGAGTCACAAAGCTTGTTAAGTAGATACAAATAACATTATAGCTGGCTTAGTTTTAAAAACATCTGTGTGATTATCAATTTAAGCTGCCATTATTTGCCGCTAATTACTAAACAGAGCTGTTAAATATTTAGCAGTAATTTGTTTAATTGGCTTTGACCTATAAAGAAGTAGTATGCGCATACCATGGGTTGTGTTCCCCGAGTCAGAACTGAGCAAGCGGAGAATGCTTATGCCGTAAAAGAGAAACACCTTACAGCTTGTCAGGTTCCTTTGCTTTTTCATTCTTTCCCTGCTGTAGATTGATTTGTCTTGAAGGTATCTACAATTAAGGCACGAAGAAGGAGCACAGTGCATGGATATAAAATGAGAGAGGTCGTACTTAAGCTTGTTTACAGATGTTCTAGTTTAAAAAGCACCAGCATGATAAATTAAACATTACAAGGCAAAAAAAATTAAAGCAGAGAAACAACTGGCACATGAACACATCTGTCCATAATGCACTGACTTAATCCCTGAATATTTGATTAGATGGTCTCGCCTATTGAAGCCTTCTGTCTCTTGTTGCTCTCTTGTACTGGAACTGCTGTGGCGTAGAAATATGGTGATATCCTCCTCTGGCTTCTGTTTTCTTTCCAAACTGGCCGGGCTTAACATAGGCACTTTGTGCCTAACAAAGCAACATGTGTGCAAGAAGCTTGAGCAAGAAGGCACTGCCTAGCTTGCCAGCTTCCTACCTCTTAATTTTACCAAGGCTGTGCCCATCAGAGCCCTGACTCGTTTTAGGATAAAACTTCCCATGTGGACCCAGTTTAGACATCACAGTCAAACCATGCCTTGTTGTCTGAACTGGACAAGCTGTATGATTTCCCACAAATGATAAGCCTTGTTCAGGCATTGGTTTCCACTTGATTTGGGTCAGGTTCCCTGGAAAGAGACAACAGTGCTGTATATTTTAGCCATGCTCTGCTATTACACTCAGTGTTCCAGCACATGTAGATGGCCTATGCACATTTATCAGGCTTTCCCATCTCAAGACCTTCCCCAGCTTGTGGACATCCTGGAGCTGCATATTGTTCAGCAGGGGTGAGCCATCCTCCTGCCTGCCTCTGCCTTGGTTGGGCAGAGAGGCATTTAAATTGCACCTCTTCCATACAGTTGGAAGACTGAAGGGAGTGTGATTGTGATGGGGAAGAAGGCACACAGGGAGAGTCATCTGAGCGGTTCCAAATCACACAGTGCCACCTCAATGAATAGAAGAGGTTCTTTGCTTCAGACTTCAACCTCCAACTTCTGAAGAGCGACAGACACAGCAGAGTAGGGACTGAGCTTAGCACAGCCATCTCCATGTAATGTGTAGCCTTTACACATGAGCAGCATACCCCAATAGGGCTAATGTGGCCAGTATATCACACACAAGTGAATAAATCCAAGGCTGGGCCAATACAGTTAGCAGAATATTGAAACAGTTGAATGGACTCTGCTACTGCCAATGTGGGAACTTTTGAAAGTTCACCTATGTTTCAAAAACTATAGGAAATCCTGCTGTTTTTGTTCTTTTAAGCACATCAGAAAGAGAGTTTCTAACCCAGCCTTTCCCTGCTGTGTTGATTTTACTGTTTGCAGGAAATTTTTAATGGAGGGAAGCGTAAAAAAATGATGTCTTCAACTGTAGTCTTGAAGCAGTGCAGCCCACCTGACTGCCTCATTCAGCTGTATGAATGGATCGGACTTGAGACCTATGCATAAATGATTGTATATGCCAGAGCTCAAGTATAGCTCTGGTACTCTTTGAGTGGCAAATTCTTTGCTTTCACAATGCTGCTGTTGTCCACTTACCCTCTCTTTGCTCCCTTGCTGGGAATTGGGAAGGCAGGTAGGCATGGCAACATCAGAGCAAAAAAGCTCCTACTCACTGCAGGAGCTCCTCCCTTACACAGAAGTATTAAAAGTATCAAAACTACCGGTGTGTTCAGTCCGAGCCTACTTGCAGGTCTTTAACTATATAATGGTGTTGATTTTTATCAAAGCTGACACAGTCTTTTGCTAGTGATAGAGTCTAGTTTGGGATGAGTCAACCAAAAGCACTCCCTCCCTGTTACAAATACTGAGAAGAGATTAGTTAAGATAAGATCAATTAATTTTGAACATTCCAGTTAATTATTCTCCAAAAAATAAATCTGAAGGATAGAGGAAGAAAAAGTTGGTTTCTGCCCTCATTTTCTTTCTGTTTCTCGTCTTGACTTTTGCTATGCTCTCTCACCTTTCTCTGTGATAGTGATATAGTGATATAGTGTTGTCCAGAGAGTGTTAGATGCTGTTGTGTAGAATGGTGTTAAATGCCAAAAGAAAATTCAGCAGTTTCTTTTCAGGTTCGTTGTAAACTGGGGGTGGGGAGAAGAGAGAAATCTCTGTTCCAATCCAAAAACATAAAAGTGCAGAGTTTCTTATACAGAGAAAAACATACAAATAAATGGAAGGCATTGCCCACAGAATGCAACAGCATTTCATGCTCTGGCATTAAACTGCTCTACTTTATAAGGCTATGTTTCCACTAGATCATTTAGCAATGTAGCTTGACGCCTGGACACGCTGTAGTTCCATGATTGAAAAATTTGTCCGAAATAAGATTAAAGCTCTATACTGGCCCCTTTTACGTCGTAACTTCTCTCTCACAAATCTAAATATCTCACTGGCACTTCTTAGAGCCAAGATCCTCTTCTCCAAATATTTGTGTAATTCTACCCATGCCCCACTGATCTTATGAGGAGCTCAGAGAGGCTTACCTAAGGTTCTCAGGTAATCTCATATGCAGGCACCTTGGAGGAGCAACCCAGCTTTTATTCAAACAGTTTTGTGATATGAAAAACAAGGACCATCCATAGCCAAGATTCTTCCCCTCCCCCCGGTTTTGCAAAGTTGTCTTATGCTGCAGTCTTGAAGTTGGCATACAGTTGACTGACAAGCCTTAGGGAGCAGCATACGTACTATCTGCTAATGGAGTTGGAGGGCCATTGGTAGAATGGCACTTACACTGCCAGGGACATGGTACGGTAATATGGTGTGGTATGCCCACAGAAAGCTCCATGAGTGTAGATGCCCTGCCAGTGTTGTGCCACCACTAGTGGGAGCTGAAATGAGGCGTTTCTGGGGCATTTGAGGTGAGGCTATGATTTCACAGGATCCTAAGCCCCCAGTACCACCCAAAGCATGTCCCAAAAACTAGTGTCAGCTTTGTAGAGCTTTTTAGTCAAGGCGAACTTGTCTATCACTTCTCCATCTAGCTGATATTCACCATGGAAGGTGAGCATTTCCCATTTGCTTCTCTTCTGTTTTTATTTTATTTTTTACTTTTGCAGGTCACCCTATAATATACATTCCCAGTAAAATACATACAGTAAAAAGCTACAACAATAAAATGGATTTATTCAATAAAATGTGATGAAGCGCTAAAACAACCTGAAGTTAAAATCAAGAACAGGGCAGAGAATAAAACATCAGTGCTAAGAATAGATTTAAGAGCTACAGCAGGTATTAAAAGATTTAAAAGTCCTGGGAAAATAAAAATAAATCTGCCTGGCACCAAACATACATTAGAATAGACACCAGGTGAACCCTTCTGAGGAGTACTTCCTCAGGCAGGGTGCCGCCACTGAAGAGGCCTTTTCAACAGCAGTGACGCTTTGCGCCTCACTTGATGGGTCTCCCAACAGAAGGCATCAGCTGATGTTCTCAAGTGTAGGCAGATGCATGTGAAATGAGGCCGTCATAGAATCATAGAGTTGGAAGGGACCACGAAGGCCATCTGGTCCTGCAATGGGGGACCAGATGCAATGCAGGAATCTTTTGCCCAATGTGGGGCTAGAATCCACGACCCTGAGATTAAGAGTGTCATGTTCTACCAACTGAGGTCTTCAGGTACACAGTTGCAAGCCATGAGGAGACTTTAAGGTCAAGCACTTTGTATTGGGCCCAGAAATGGACAGGAAGCCAGATAAAAGCACTCACATAGCCAGTTCCAGTTAGCATATTCTGAACCAACTGAGCTTTTTCAAAGGGAGCTGCGTGTTACCAGGTCATGGATAACTGAATTCCTCTCTGACTGTGGTTCTTTTTACTCATTTGCCTTCACTATTGAGTTTTGCCCCTCTCCTTTAGTCATTTTTTTGTTTAACCAAAATACAGTGGTACCTCTGGTTACGTACTTAATTTGTTCCGTAGGTCCGTTTTTAACCTGAAACTGTTCTTAACCTGAAGCACCACTTTAGCTAATGGGGCCTCCCGCTGCCGCTGCGCCGCCAGAACACGATTTCTGTTCTTATCCTGAAGCAAAGTTCTTAACCTGAAGCATTATTTCTAGGTTAGCGGATTATGTAACCTGAAGCGTATGTAACCTGAGGTACCACTGTAAAAATTGAAACCTTCCCCGCCCCCTTGCTTGGTGTCTCCTTTTTTGTGTTCTTGAACATTTCTTTGTTCAGTTTTGCAGGAGCTATATCATCAATCCTGAAAGCTAGGATTGGAAGTTCTGGAAATCTTATTGAAATCAAACCACCTGCTTGGCATTAGGGCTTGAAATTGGGGTGTGCTGGCTTTGCCCATTTTTACTTCATCCCCATCTCTCCCACCCCCAAGTATCTTGCCATTTTCCGAGGACAAACTGAAAGCTATCAGTAAGAGGTTTGGAGGGAGGGAGCAATTGGGGGGCAGGGGGAGAAGCAGAAAACCTTGATTAGAAAGTATAATTTAATAGAATGTGTATTGAACCAAATGTATTGATTAATGTGGAGGATATAGTACTTATATTGATTCAAACTAGAGATTTAGTACTAAAAGCTGTAAGCCAAAAAGCTGTTGCAGATTGCTACAAAAGTCAGTTTAATGCTGTCCTTGAGAATGCCTTCACAAAGAAATTCTTCTAATGTTTGAGGAGTAGGTAGAATGCTGTATATGTCAGTTTGATCCCGGAGGGTTTTATTTTGTACTCTAATAGCTGTTACGAGCCTACATTATATCCAAGGAGTAATTTTCCTTAGGGTTGCCTGGCTCGCTTTGTGTCAATATTCTAGCATTTTAAGTCACGTACAGTATATGCTTCTGGGAACAGCGCAGGAGCCAGCCAGACTCATAATGGTCTGCATTCATTAATAAAGGCAGAAGCTTCTGTCCCTCCATTGCCCACTACAGGGATGCCTCCCTGGTCTTTTGGGACCTGTACAGACACATTTAAAGAAAGCTTTATTTTGAGTGGGCAGGAGATGAAATGCAGGACTTGGAGGCATTTCCTAAGTCAGCTATATGCCCGAGCACAGAGGTGACCTTAATGGGTCAGAGAAGAATGCAGGTCAAAAGACTTATTATCCAGCCTGTTGGAAACCAATTGCTTTTGGGTGTGTGTGTGTGTGTGTGTGTGTGTGTTTTAAAAAAGTGGTGCTTAAAGGTTAGTAATGTAGAAATCTGTTTTACAACCTGAAACTGTATTGGAATGCCGTGGGCTTACAGAAAAGGGGGAGAAAGCAGGAATGGGGCTTGGTTTTTAAATGTGGATTTCCCATCAATTGTAAAATGTTAGTATACCATAATTAGTTAATCAGTGATGATTGATTACTGGTGTTCACTTTCTTGAATTAAGGAAAGAGAAAAACATGCTGCTGTGATTCTGACACCATCTGTTGAACAATAACGTCCCCATTTAATCTTTCTATTTCTTTATTTGTAATCTGCTTTTGAGAAACAATTGCATTCATTTCATTCAGCTTCGAAATGTCTCATTTAAATTGAATGGAACAGCACTTCACATTAGGGATTCTAATGGAGTATTTGAATCGGGGAGTTTTTTTCATGGTAGATATTTTTTTCTAGCGCTCCGTTTCTCTTTCTCAGATTGCTTTCTGTAATAATTTAGTTGAGGTAAATACAACAGGGTGAAGAGGAGACTTCAAACAGTTGCTGGGGGGAAAACCCCGCTTTTTCACTGTTGCAGTGAAAGCTGTGGAAATCAGTGACAAAACACACAACTGTTTCCCAAGTTCACTGAAATGGACACAGCCCAAGTGTTTAAAGCACCAAGCTATCAACTGTGGATTTAACATCAGTTTCTGAAACCTAAAGGGTTGAATAGATGATCATATGAATGCTAAGTTCCACAGATAACACAGAGGATGTGCCCTTTTTAGAATTTTTGGCATGTGACATATGCTGACATCACATTGTTCCATGGAATGCAAGAGGATCCTTGAACTCTATGGCTTCATTTTTGTTGTTAGGGTTTTGTTTTTGTTTTTAATTAGTTCCTAACTTTCTATTATTGTGTTTTTGTCATTGCACCTCCGTTTCTGCATATAGCATGCTTTTGCAAAGCAAGATTGTGTGTGTGTGTGTAACAAATGACAAAATACAAAAGACATCAATTCCGATCCTGAAAAAATATAAATTCTAATCCAGTTATCTTCTTCAAACTGACAAAAATCTACAAAAAAGCTGAAAGAGTTCCCAGTATCAAACTTTCTCAGCAACATGCAATACAAATATATAAATACTGAGGTAATAGGATTGAGATTTCCAGAATTTGCTGAACTTTATATATTTATTTAGATGTGAATTTTTGCCTTGCCCTTTTAATGCACACACATCACTCAGGGTGCCTTAGAGTGGCAACAACATAATAGGGGAAGGAGAATGAACTCAGGGAAATTACTTAGTACTGCATGCTTTCCAGAAGATCAATTTTAAAAACATCTGCCTCAAATATACTGTGTGTCCTGTAAAGGGCAAATTCCATTCTCAGAGTTACACAGAAGCTCTTAACTCTAATATTGGTTCTCCCTGTGCACTGAAAACTCCCATGTTCATGTCAACAGGAGCTCCATCTTTCGATTTCCCCACTTGTGTCAGCTCCTATTGTCATGGAAGTGGGAGTCCAGAGCACATGGAAAGAGGAGGATATCAGAGCTCAGATCTGCTGGGTGGATAATAGAGGAAAATTTTGTCCTAAATTTTTAAACACAACCTTCTTTATATAAAAAACACCCTTAAACCAAAACCTCCAGCAGTTCATAACTGGGATTAATGGTTGCAATTTTCAGTCGCTTATACATAGTGTCTCCAATAGACAACTTTTTTGGTTTTTTGTTTTGTTTATGGCAGAATATAATGTAGCTCTCTGTGGGATTAAAGAATTTTTCTCCTTCCCTTACCTCTTTCCTCCCATCTTTCACCTTTTTGTCTCATAAATGTTATATCTGCACTATACTCAAAAACAGCCTTTCTCCCTAGGCAGGTATTTCTTTCTAGTCCATTGATGCTCTAAAAAAATGCAAAGAGGTTGCACATCCTTGTAGTCTCAAGTATTTAGGGAGGCTGCTCAAGGTACATGTTTGTGTCTTTTGCTTAATTAGAAAAAAATTTCTCACTGTTGCTTCTCTCTGAGTTTCTGTCTCCATGTTCTCTTAAGAATCTTATTGTGCAGCAGGCCATATTGGCTATGGAGCACCACAGCAGGGTTCAGCAGAGAGTAAATCCCATGGTTTCTTTTATATCTTCCACATTAATGCCTTAATTCTCTTTTTTAAATGAAAAATGATTGTTATTTGAAACATAGGAGGGTGCCTTATACCAAGTCAGGCCATAAACCCATTTTGCTCAATATTGTCTACACTGACTGGCAATAGCCCTCCAGGATTTCAGACGGGGTGTGCCCAGCCCGACTGGGAGGTGTCAGGGATTGAGCCTGGGACCTTGTGCATGCAAAGCAGATGATCTACCCCTATGCCACACCCCTTCCCCTTTTTAGTGTTGATCAGACATCCAGTCCAACTCCCTGCAATGCAGGAATCTCAACTAAAGCATCCATGACAGAGGGCCATCCAACCTCTACTTAAAAACCTTCAAGGAAAGTACACTACCTCTCATGGTAGTATGTTCCACTGTTGAACAGCTCTTTCCCAATAAACATCAGGAAGAAATTTCTGATGATTATCTCCTTTCTTGTGGTCTACTAAGACCCCTAGATCCGTTTCATATGTATTACTGTTAAGCCAGGTGCCCAACATCGTAGATTTGTGCAGCAGGCTCCTCCTGCCTAAATGTCCCTATTGAAATTCATTTTGTTAGTTTGGGCCCACATCTCCAAGCTGTTAAGGTCATATTGAATCCTGATTCCATCTTCTGTGGCATTGGCTGCCACCCCCAGTTTGGTGCCATCTGCAAATTGCATGAGCATCCCCTCAATTCCTGCATGCAAGTCATTTATAAAAGCACTGAACATTAAGGGGCCCTGGTCAGAACCCTGCAACACCCCATTTGTGACTTTGTTCCAGGATGACGAGGAACCATTGCCCATAAGGCTTTGTTTCCAGACCCTTGATCACCCTCCTCTGTATATGTTCCAGCTTGTTAATATACTTTTGAAGGCTACATAAACCTACATTAGGGTGAGACTCTTACTGCTCAGTTTTGACATCAATGCAATGCAACAAACAAAGTCTGCCCTGTTGCTTGGGCAGTACAGTCCCATCACCTCATACCATCCCATTCAGAGTGAGGGCAATCCAAGGAAGTTATTTACCAACATTAACATTGTCAAGGAGCAAAATCTGATGAGCCCCACGGTGCCATGACCTGTGATTCCTGATTGGCCAGGATCATATAATGAAAAAGAAAGAAGGCCTAAATATACACTGAAGTCGCAATACAATGGGTCTGGGAACAGGTGGGTGGGTGGTGGGGAAATAAGCCTAATGCAGGGGCAGGTTTCAGGTTTTTGCTCAGTTTTGCATCCCTCAAAAATCCAATTTTACCTAGAACATGTTCAAGCATGAAAATTCATTCAGTACAGCACTATACATTTATAACTCAATTGTTTGAGTTATCTGGACCTACCTGCATCATAGGGAGCACCGAACAATTCAGATGTAAGATGTGAGCAGATGCTGTAGTTTTAAAAAACTTTAGCATTTTTGAAAAACTTCTTGTAATAGGATATCATCAGGCATATGGAAACACATACTCAGGTGTTTTCTTGGTCACATGGAATTCAACACATATCAGACATTACCGTAATGAGCACATTTCTGTCACACTAAATCAGGAAAACTAGTCTCTTAGTTATATTCAGTTTAAAGACAGAAGTTATTAGTCATAATATCCACTATTTGCAGATCATCTTATCTGTCATTGTGTTACAGTATTTTGATACCTATCAACTGATGTGGGAAATGCTATGCATGAAATCAAATGGTCTTGGGTTTGCTTTTCTGCTTTTTAACCTTTTAGCCAGCAGACAGAGCCCTTGTTGGCGTATTGTAGCAACTATTACACTGTGCAACTCAATCCTAAACATGGGTGAAATTCAGCCTTATGATACATTGGGTATATGCACACAGGGAATAAGATCCACTCTCACAGTAAAACTATCCCCCCCCCTAAATCTATTCTGGGGGTTCCCCCAACCCTCTAGAGCAAGTTGAGGGAACCAGCAGGGAGGAGTGGGTGAGAAATCCTATTGTGCAAGCAGACCACTTTCCACGCACTGAAGGCCCACCTTCAATTCCCATAGAGTTACTCCCATAAAGTTCAGTGAGATTTATTCTCTACTAAATACCTGTAGGATGCTTGGATGTAGCCTTAGGTAGTGTCAAAAATATTAAGTCATATACGAGTAAGTTCTGTCTTCCTTCAGGATTCTTCTCAAACTCTTGTTGTGTCCTTAGACTCACTTGCCACGTACTACTGACCTCTTGAAAAGATACCTAGGGAGACATCCACACAAAGAACTATTATACTGAGATTTGTCCTAGGCTCAGCTGCAACAGACCAGTGGCCTTCTGAAAAGATACTTATGAAGATATTAACACAAAACAGCTAGCATACTAAAATTTGTCACCAGTGGATGGATCTGTAAGCATTCTCACAAAAGGAAGGGCCATGCCACATTCACTGGCAATCACCCCCAGATGTTTGCATGGTCTGTTGGTGTTTTCTGCATTATAGGCCACAACCAACATATTCACGAATGGACATTTAGGCAAGTACTGTCTTGGACTTCGACCTAATGTACTTTGAAGTGCATAAGATGAAGATTATAGAAATGATTCTAGTGTGTAATACAAAGCAACATCAAAGTGTGTATAATATGCCACTTAACACAGTGACATGCATTGCGGCCATATGTTTTTTGCGGCCGTGCTTTGTTTCCTTGGCTGTACAATAACCACATATCTCCTTTTTTTCTTCCAGAATCATACAATGACCCAACATAGCAGTTAGTGCAAGGCCCAGTTCTTCAGGAACCGATTCTTTGCAGGACATGAAAAAAAGGGAACATGTTTAACTCTTTGCACGAGACTTTCATTGTTAATGTATATTATTCAGAAACATTGTATTGTACCATAAAACTTGTATTATCAAAACTGTTGGATGTTCATGTGTTTGAACTTTTGAGCACCGGAGAGACTTCTTGTATATAAAGTGTTGCACATGTATTATGTTGTCTGATACTAAAATGGTCTTATAAAGACAAGTGGACTTGGGCCCTATTCAAGCAGGATTAAAAGAAGAATAACGCATAAAGGGAAAAAAAGGCTTAAGACAAATGTTATTTTCAAGGAAGAAACAGGAGAAAAAAAGTAATACATTACAACCCTATTTGGCTTTCCTTTCATTCAAGCTTATGTCTACAATTTCTCTTTTGGTATACAAGCAAATGAATTCAAGAGTATTTTTATTGTTGAAGATACTTGCAAAAGTAAAAATAAATAAAAATGAACCGATTCTCTCCAAACTGACTCCCCAGCTGAATATGGCCTGTATATATATTTGTAAGCCTTGCGATATGACAGATAGCATTACCATATATGCAATAGTTGTTATGTAGATTGTCAAAGAAACTTTTTCCCCCTGGATACCATTTGAAGCTTTTGAGTGTTCAAGACTTTTCCTTAATGACGTCACATGGCCAAATTTTTGAATCAGTTGAACTAACCTGTATGTTACTGTTATTAATGTTTACTCTGCGGTCTGAACCTGGAGATTACTGGAATGGTTTTCCAAGAGGAAATAAATTCAGTTTACCATTACATTACAGCGTGGCTGTGCTTTTTGTCCCAGATACAAACAAACCTGCTCTCCTTTTGCAACTTAATTTTGACTCGTAAATAAACACATATTTCCCCTTCACATCACACAGGATCCCAGAAATCAGGCTCTTACTGCCTCTTAAGCTCTAGTTTAAATTTATTATTGTTTAAGGTGTATATTTCTTTAGAAAAATACCAGGATTGTTGTGGTAAGTGATCTGAATCCAGAGCTTGCAAATGTCAATCTCCTAAACCAAGAGTGGAGAACCTGTGGCCCTCTAGATATTGTTGGGAGTTGGGCTGCCATCAGCCCAAGCCACCAACATGGACAATGGTCATGGATGATGGGAGTTGTAGTCCAACAACATCAGTGTTGCTCATTCCTGTCCTAAACTTTGTGACTGTCATTTGTCAAGTTTTTTAAAAAATCTAGCTGTCTGGGTCTTTCTGTTTACAGTGCAGTCCTAATGTGTTTACTCAGAAGAATTAAATTTCACTGAGGTCAATGCATTTTATTCCCCAGTAAGGATGGAAGAATCTGTCAAGTTCAGTTCTCTCAGGTTGCTCATTCTCCAATCTTAAATTCGGTTTTCCACATTTTGCAGAATATTTTTTTAAAAAACAACCCACTTTTTTAATCCTCATGAACACTTTAGGACAAAGTTCTCATAAGAAACAGTTTTAAAATCAGTACCTATTTTTGCAAGCAATTTTTCCTATTATAATGCATTTTTGTGTAAGTTTAACTAAGACCATCATTTTCACGCATACTTTCCTCTAATATATACGCATTTTTGCAAACATTGGTTGGAGACCTGCATTGCAAAGTTCACATACTATTTTGGAAAGTGAGAGTTTGATAGTATGCTGTTAAAGCCAGATCTGAGTTGAATGTCTCCCCCATCTCTCCTCCCCAGAAAGTATGCTTAGGATTGTAGCTTTGGCTTCCCCTTTCTCTCCTTTCAGTATTTTCATGTTTCTATTTCAGCCTCAGACACTGTTGGAAGCTTGTGCGCTTAAATGATTATCTTATGGAATGGAGTGGTAGCTGGTTCTCTCCCCCCCCCCCATCCCCCAGTCCTCTCAAACAGAGGTGGCAACCCTGTTAAATTCCAGCCACAGCATTGACATGGACTCCTCTACCCTCCAGTCCCTTGTCCTCACTGCTGACAGAGATGGCAGTAGAGGACGTGGCCAGAGAGAGCGCTTCAGTGAGCACTCCAGCCTTACATTTCCTGTGGGGGATTGTTCAAAGCCAGCCGAGAAGTGTTGCCAAGAACTGCATTAACCTGTTTGTCCCAAGTATGTGTAAAGGAAGGATGTACCATCAGGGTTTTGCTGTTGCTGTTGTTGCTGCTGGTCCTCAGATATGCTGCTATGAATGTTCACCCCAAATCTATTCTCTGCATTTGTTGGGAGTCGCAGTGTGTTTCTGGAATCCTTATGCAGTGGTTGGAGCTACACAATGTGATACCACAAAGAGTTGCTGGCCTTTTCCTGTCAGGGTAGATTTTAAGTGTGATTTCCAGTTTGCTGAGTGTCACATTCTGAATCTCCACAGATGGGAGGGCTGGAAACAAAGTTTTCAAAATGCCTCTGCTTGCCAGAGATTTCAAGGAAAAAATGTGCCATGTTTCTTTCTCCAGCCTTGAGAATTTTATGCATACGTTGCCAAGAACAAAAAATAAAATAAAATATGGGATGTTAAAAAGTATTCTAAGAAAATCTCATTTGTGCTGACAAAAGGATAAACATGGGCAACTGTGCATACACTGCAAGTACAATGCCAGCTTCTATTTATAATAACTCAGACACCCATTCCGCTTTCATTTCCATTAATATGTTACTCATCTCTGCCAAATTGGATCTGATTATGTCTTCTTTCTTCATGGCAGATACCTTTTCCAAAAGTGCAGGCATTTATTTCAGCCTTCATGTGTGAAAGCGGGACATATTGGTTAAAACTGTAAATAGCATGTTTTTCGTCAAGTTCAAGTATGTTAGAAATATTACACCCCACTGTGTTTGTGCCATGGAGTTGAGACAGATGGTAGCTGGGAAAGATGCAATCTTATAATCAGAAGCTAAAATATGTCAAAAATATGTTAGCAAGCAAAACATAGCGTATTACTTGCTTCTTATGTCATGACAGCTTGCAAAACACGCAAGGTTGTTGAATTTCTAGTTATGTAAATACAGTAACACAGTAAACACAGCAACAGCAAATGTGATGGTAGCTTTGTGCATCGATTAGTCCTGCCTTTCAGGGCTAGGGAATAGAAGTCTTATGGTCACATTCAACTCCTGGTTTGAAGAGCGAGTCACTCATATCAAATGCCTGAATCCATTTACCTTTCTCATTAGTTCCCGGTTTCTCAGTGATACCCTAAAAAGCTGTTTAAAGAGATTATGAAAGACATTCAACCTTCCCAATGAGGATTGAGTCTTCCATGGGGGCTTATCAGAGCATTTAGCAAACAGAACAAGATTGGGGTATCAGTTTGCAGAACCAGGAGGTGGGGAGGAGGGAGAAATACAGAGACTCCATATGAATGTGCTTAGTCTCTGGCATGCTAGCTTCCCCAGTGGGCCACTGAAGCTAAAATGAGCCACCCTAATGAGAAGGGGGAAAGTAAAATTGTGCCAGCATCAAGGAGACCAGGGGGAGGGGAAGAACAGGAGACATACATGCTGGATGCAAAGCAGGCCACAGGTTTATTGAATGAGAATGCCTGTTACTTGGCATAAAGAGTGGAAAGGCTAAGCAGAAGTCACTGCTCACAGGCTGTACTATTCAACCTGATTGCTAAATAAGCTCGTGAAGATAGGAGGAGCGAATGAGGTGGACTATGTTGGGGTACCCTCTGGTCCCCATAGTGGCTTAACTGCTGCATAAGCCCCTTAAGGGAATTTACAAGGAGTTAACTCTCACTTTCTCCAAAATATAGTCCTAGACACAAGCTAGGAACATAGGAAGTTGTGTTATACTGAGTCAGACCATCTAGTTTAGTTATAGTTAGTTAGTAATAATATATCCCACCCATCTGGCTGGGTTGCCCCAGCTACTCTGGGCAGCTTCTAACACATATAAAAACATAATAAAGCATCAGACATTAATAGTAACAGTCTGCTCCAATAAAAAAAGTCAAAATAACTTCAAAATAAACAACCTATATCAAATAAAACAATATTCAATGATCCATTAGAATCTATTAATAAATCAGACGTGTCCAGCTTTCAAGAGACAGAGATCTATTCCCACTATAAAAACTGGCAGTGATCTACCAATGCCTTTTTTTTCTTTTTGAGTGGAGTGTGTGTGCAATCTATCGTGATCTACCATGGATCCCCCGTGATCTACCAGTAGATCATGATCTGCCTGTTGGATATCCCTGGACTTTACACCAAGCAGGAGCGGCCTTTACTCTTTCAAATTTCAGTGGTGCCATTCAAGCCTCACCTTACAATATTCTCGTTTATATACCTGCCCAACACTAAAATTTCACTTCATGCCTCTGACAAAATGGGCCACAAAAGTAAAAAAAAAAAAATCCACAAAAGCTTGTGCCATAAAAATATTTTTTTAGTATTTTAGGTACCACACAATTGTTAACCATTTCTGTCATGAGAGACTAACACAGCTACCCTCTGCAAATACTTATTGACTCTTTAAAAGTGCTAGAACCTTCTCCACTCAACCACTCTAAACCACAGAGCCTAGGGCTTGCCAACTAGAAGGTCGGCGGTTCGAATCCCCGCAACGGGGTGAGCTCCCGTTGTTCGGTGCCAGCTCCTGCCCACCTAGCAGTTCAAAAGCCCGTCAAGTGCAAGTAGATAAATAGGTACCGCTCCGGCGGGAAAGTAAATGGCGTTTCCGTGCGCTGCTCTGGTTTTGCCAGAAGCGGCTTAGTCATGCTGGCCACATGACCCGGAAGCCTATAGAGCGAGATGAGCGCCGCAACCCCAGAGTCGTCCGCGACTGGACCTAATTGTCATGGTTACCTTTACCTTTATAATCCTGGCACAATGAATGCACTTGTCCTTTTGCTTTTATCCTCTTTGAGACACTGTCCTCAAGAAAGACGATAAAGAGCTGTTCCTTATATACCAACATATGACCCCCTCTATTTATATGAAAAAATAACAATTACTTCACACCTTGATCGAATACTTCCTTATTTAGATGTCACAACAAATTTTCGCAGCCTTCAAAGGGAAAGCTTTAGAAATGTTAATATTGTGACAGGCAAGACACCTAAAAGCAAATGACTCATAATTGGCGACAATTAGAAATAACTTGGTATGAAAACAGAATATTACTTGCCACAGTGTGCTGCGGCTGGGAGGGTGAGCTTGCATCTCAGGTAATGCAAAGGACTCCATGGAAAGATCTTGGCCACACAGACAAGAATATAACATTGATTCCACTCTAATGCATTCCTTCATACATTACTGCTCAATTATCGTTCAAGGGGCCTTTACGCTTTACTGGCAAATGGAACATTCTCTCTGTGATGTTCCTTTCACTGAGTTGCCGGGATAATGGAAGATGAGCAAACAAAATCAGGCATGTTATCCTTCCACTCATAATGGGCACAAGCTTATTTATTCAAATGGTCTAAACATTCCATTGAACCTGAAGTCTGAATAAACCAACATACAATGTACATAAGATTACTCAGAAACAGCCTTATATAGGAGAGAGAGAGCTGATTCCAAATGAGAAAACTTCAGACAATTAAGGTTCAAATTGTAAAGACCTTATGATAAGTGTGCAGTTTCAGTGGATTAGCAAAACCACTGTTTGGAATCCTAAGACATTTATAGGAAAGTATTTCATAGACCAGTAGCCAGATGCTGTGCATGTTCCTAAATTTAGACCACAATTCTAGGCCGGTCACCTGTGCTCAATGGGAATTACTCCAAGGTAAGTGTGCATAGAATTGTAGCCTTAGTGCCTTAGGCAACCATTAAATAATTAGTAAAAAGGTAAGAGGACAAGATTCCGCCTTTATGTTTCTTTCATGATGCCAAGATTTCAACTTTACTGTTAATCTTACTTAGACACACATACACACCAAATGTCAAAATTCTTATTTTGATATCAATTCTTCATTTGTCCAAAATGCTTGTGATCTCATTTGCTATGATCAGCAATTTCCTACATCACTGAAGTTCTTCTACTGGATCCCTCAATATGATTTTAAATCAAAGAAATACAGTAATTATTCAGTGACTGCAAAGAACTCTGTTTCATAGGATACATTTTTACAGGACTTTTAAATATAATTTATGAATATTTGCAAGCATAATAATTGTCTTTTCTGCTGACATTTTCAAAGCGACACTGTGATTTGTTGGGTCTCCAGAGAGTCTGAGTACAAAACTGATAATTATATTAAATATACATAGACAATAAAGAGTGTGTTTACATAACTATGCCCATAAATATCTGATTGAACAGTCATTGTTCTCAAACCCCTTTTAAGCAGCTCTCTGAGGAATCCAGTTCTAATGACATGATGGTTTAAAAGATGTTGCTCAGTCTTGTTCCATATTTAATTAACTTTCCTTTTTTAAACTTGTGATGATGGAGACAATAACAAATAGCTCTGAAAAGAGAGATGGCTTTGAAACATGAGTGAGAACTTGTCGTGCTTTGTACACCATACGCCAAAGCAAATTTGTATGGAAAAGCGGGTGGCACGGGCCTGCCAAACTCCGTGGGGAGTCAATTACTAGATCATGTGATAGAAATAATAATGATAATAATAATAATAATGATAATGATAATAATAATAATAATAATAATAATAATAATAATAATAATAATAATAATAGTTGTAGCATTACAATATTAAATACCAAAATGAAGAACGTAACACTAGGGTGTGAGTAGAAAGATTCAAGACATGTAGTACCCACTTGGAACTTCTCTTGGGTCATCTTTGAAATGCCTTCTATTTATTTCAATGGATCTTGCAGAAGGAATGTGTCACTCATTTCAACATCAGGTGGTTACAGGGAGTGTTACAAATCCAGAGTATTTTTTGCTGCGATTGTGTGTAAATAAGATCAGAGAGGCATGCACAGCAAGGGAAAAGCTGCTGTCAGATCTGTGTACTGCTAGCCTTCGTGACCTGGAGGCTGCCAGAGAATAGACAATGAAGGTATGTTATCCCTTTCTGGATATGATTGCAGATGGGGGCCACCCGCTGAAGCTGGTATAAAGTAATCCATGCCACCAAGGCCACTTGTACCTCCAGCCCCAAATTGTGGGGGTCCAGACGTGCCCCAAATTGTGCAGCTGTGCCTTTAGGGAAAGTGCAACCTCTTCCAGAAGAGGTTGAACCCCAGCCATCTCATCTAGGGAACCACCCACTAATAGTGTCGCAGTCTTATCTGGATTTGCTCTCATTCAGTCCCTTACTGAAGCCAGATACTGATCCAGCACATCCAATGCCTCACCTGCAGATGTCACACAGCTCTATTTCGCCTTTACATCAGCATATTGATGACACTAGGCACCAGTTCTCTGGAAGACTCCAATCAGTGGTTTCATACAGATGTTGAACAGCAAGGGGAATAAGCTCAACCCTTGTGGAACCCCACATCGAAGGCTCCACAGTATTCGCCAAGCACCAAGTTGGCCATCTAAAAATGACTGGAATCACTGCAAAGCAGTGGTGCCCAGTTTCAATTCAGAAAACTGTTCTAGGAGGATGCTATGGTCAATGGTGTTGCAAGCTACTGAGAGGGAAAAAAGAATCAACATGGTCACACTCCCCTGCCTCTTTCCTAACAAAGATCATAATGCAAAGCAAACAAAACAGTTTCTGTTCCAAATCCCAGTTAAAATGTGTCTAGAAAATCAGCCTCATCTAACCTGGTAAGTTAGATGGTAAGTTACTAACCTGAAGCTGGTTAGTAACTTACCATTTCAAGAACCTTGCCCAGGAAAAGGAGATTCACAACTGGATGATAGTCATCTAAACATTCCAGCTCCAGGGAGGATTTATTAAGAAGTGGCCTTACCACCACCACCACCACCACCTTTAGGCATGCAGGGACCCCTTCATCTGATAAAAGATGCATGAATCACATCCCTGAACCAAGTGGCCATCTCCTCGCTAGTTTTTATCAGCTACAAGGGACAAGGGTCCAGAGAACATGTGTGCACCTGCACCAATTCAAAAGCCTTGTCCATGTCCTTGAGCCATACCAAACAAAATTCATCCAATGAAACAGGAGTAGGCAGTGTTCTAGATACCTCTTGAGATTCACCTGCTGTACAAGCAGAGTGAAGTAGTTTCTATGTTGTTTCACTTTCAATTGATGGTAATAAAGAACAGTTTGGAAAGGTTTGTAGGTTTTATGCAGGGCTTTTTTTCAGCTAGAACTCAGTTCTGGCACCTCTCAGATAGGTGCCATTGCCATTATAAGAGAACAAGGGAGGTGTTCGTGGTGAGTTCTGGCACCACTTTTTCTAGAAAAATAGCCCTGGTTTTATGTATTGTATGTTGCTGATCTCTAGGAATGCTGGAAAATGTGGAATTAGCCAGAAAGCTAGCTAGAAACTATTCTGAGAACAACATTACTAATTGTCATCATGTTGTGGGGATTTTTCTATCTAAGGCTGCACTCCTACACGAAAGGAAAATCTCAACGCAAGAACAGAAAACCAACCCAAACCTAGGAAAGCACAAATGAACAGGAGGCACTAGGTGCCCGATACATTAGGGGAGAATTGTTGCTAAAGATGCGTCCCCAAAGGAGGATGTGTTTGAAAACACACTTGCCAAGGAATCAATCTTATTTTAAGGGCTTTTTTTTCTCCAGTCCTATACATATACACATAAACAAGTAAAGCTTGTGCTGTCCAAGTAACTCAGAGTAGACTCACTGAAAATGACTAATAATGGATGGCTATCACCCTTAAGCTTTATGAGGCCTTGGCTAGTCAATGCCAGAACACCTTAACATTTATATTACAGATTTGGGTCACTCAGCTATGTTTGTGAGGAACCAAGGTTTTGTTTACTGACCAATATTTTATTTCCTGAGCAATATTTATTTGAAAAACCCCACAGCACTGTGATATTAAACAGCCAGTAAAGACCTGTGTTTGGCCTATTCGCAGTAGCGTTTGTTTTGTCTGAATCTCAGGTTTTTACCCAACATGTAATTTATTGTGTTTCTGCCTCCTGTGTGTCCATTGCAAAGTCATTTGTTTCCTTTTCTCCTTGGGGGATTCACCGCTTGCTCATTTTGCCCAGCATTTATATGAGCCATGTTGTCTGTCTCTTGTCCTTAGTGTCACACATATATTGATGACTTTCATATTGACTGTGTTCAAAGCCTTGTGCATCCCCCATCGAAAAGTTCACGATACTTTGCACCAGTGTCATCTCTGCTCCCGTTATTGGTCTGCCTGACTGCAAATGCACTTAAGAATTAGCTTTATTAATAAGTCCAGGGAAGCAATCCCATCAGCAGCCCTCTTCCCTGTTGGTCTATGTTGCAGAAAATATATGTTTTCCTTGCAAAAAGCGTGCCAGTCCTAGAAACAATCATGTTTGCCGTTGGTGTCCACAGATAGCTTATTGTGATTAATAAAAGAAGGGGCTGCTCAGGAATGCAAGGAGCTGCTTCATCACCAAAGACGATTCGCTCCGCCTTGCTCAAAGGATGCTTGCTGAAATCTCATGAGGAAGGAGAGCTCAAAATCACTTGTCACTTCAAAAAAAAAAAATTGCCCATGAAGAATTGAAACGTGTGGGTTATTTGGACAAAACATAGTTCTGTGTGCCTCATTTTGTCTGTATCATTGCTGTAATTCTTAAAAAAATTATTCTTTTTTAAAAAAAAAGAAAAGAAAAAGTATTTCAATTTAGCTATCCCAAGAATTCCAGGCAGGGACCATTAGCTTTCAACATCTTTTTACTAGTGCTTTTAGCCCATTGAAAATGCCTTCACATGCAAAGTACGGTACTTTCTGAGGGTTGCCACTGCAAACACGAACTTGTGCAGCCCCATAGAACCCAGGTGCGGGAAGAGAACACTGGTATACCTGCCAACCAAAATGTTGCTACAGAATATCTGAGAGGGCTGCTTTATAGCTGGGGGGGGGGGAGAGAATAAAGATCTAGAAAGGATGGTTGCTCCCTTCATGGCCTGCTTGAGAGCATCCCAAAGAACCTGCCCAGCCACTGCTGTAAACAAGATGCTGTATTAGATTGGACCCAGCCAGATAATTCTTAAGTTCTGAATTCCATTATTAATCTTTAGTAGCAGATATTCTGGGGGCTTATATCTATTACCGGTATATCTTAAGCCACTTTTGAGAGCTATGTTCTCATGAAGTGATGTTTTAGGAAAGGAGAGACAAAAAATAGTCACAGCACAACAGATGTACAGAATAATACAAGAAGTTGCTTTGGAGACAAAGGCTATTTATACCAGCTGGAAAGATGAAGTTCTAAAAGACCCACCTAAATGCTAGAGTTTAAAGTAATCCACTATCCATAGTTTTGGGACCACCACCAAGAAGATCCTGTCTCTTGCACATGCCAATCAAACTGAACGTAACAGAAGCAGATATGCTGCAGATACATGATTACTTTCCTTAAAGTGGTAATTAAGATTTCTCATTCATCTATCTGCAAATGGAGGATTGACTTAACAAATCAATTCTGTATAAACTAGTATTCTGTGACCAGACAACATCAGATGATTGGCTCCATAGTAGTCTGGGATGAAGCTCACTAAAAGAGCTTTAATAACTGGCAGCCAGCAAGTAAATGTTAGGTTCAAGTGCTAACAAAAATTTTCCCGAGGAAGATTCTGGTGAGGAACATACCAATGCAAGAGTCACAACTAGAAAAAGCAGCATGCCCATTACTAAAGCAAATTTATTCGAGTTGTGAGCCATAGCTCATAGTCAGCCTTTGAAAAGTTTGAGAGTGAAGTCAAATACCTGAAGGCAGCCCTGTTTAGGGAAGTTTTTAATCTGTGGTATTTTAATGTATTTTAATGTTTGTTGGAAGCCGCCTAGAGTGGCTGGGGAGACCAGTGCAATATTCAAGTGTCCATTTCAGCTCCCAAATAGCCATGAGGAGCTGAAGCATAAAAACCTCAGGGCTATGCTCTGCAAAGTCCAGCCTTGCAACTGGACCAACCTGGGCACTTTTTACAAGCAACGTGAAAGTTCACGGAAACCAACAACAATACAACAGACTCCACTGCAGTGGGCTTTGATTTGACGTTCTGTTGTGAATACCATCTACTGATTCGCATGAGCAAGATTGTACACTGCATCGTTGATTGTTCTATGCCCCTGTGCTTGAGTGTTATATGTTTAAATAATTTGAAGTTAATTAAGAGTATTGGCTTGGAACTAAATCAGGAAACTTACACATCTGTGCTCGCATCCTGGAACAGAGGTGACTTTAAAAGTGCCTCAAGCAATGTACTTTAGTTTATACCCTATTTAAAAGTGTGTGTGTGTTTCCTTTGCTTAATGGGCAGGGATATAGCTTTCAGAAAACTTGTTTGAGTTCTAATTCATGCTTTAAAAAACCCATTACAATTAAATTTTTATCTAAACATTCCTATTTTCTGGGAGATCTTGTCCAGTGTTCCAAATACTAAAACCTCAAACTTTAGGTGAATAAAATGTGGGATGCCAATTGACAACAGCTTGAGTTCCCTCTAAATCTCCAGTGCCTTCAGCATGATATTTTAGCTTTGTATTAAAATTGGCTTCACTGGAGTGCTCTCAGGGTAGGTGGACGATTTCTTACCCTTTGTTTGAATCAGACATGTTATGATTTAAATCCACACTGCAAATTGACTTTGATCACACCTTTCAGATGCCTTTCCCCTACGCAACTTACTGATGTCAGCACCCGCCAGAGATTTGGCTAAAACAAGCAAAAAATATCCAGTATGAGTTTGTAAATATTAGGCAAATTCATATTTAACATGGGATAAATAAATACCGTATAACACATGTCATGTTTTCATAATTTCTTGGAAAATTTATAATTACTCTAAGAAACTAATGAGAATAGTTGCCGTCTGTACAATGGATCTTTAAACTCATAGCAATTACTGTGATATAACACCATATAAGTATGGTGCAGATTCAACATCTGACTCTAGTACAGAATAAGTACATATTAGCAAGAATAAAATAAATAATAATAGTTTTCTGTAATATTTATTGTCATTCCTATTACAAATATAATGGAAATGATTAAGCCATTGCTGCAGGATAGTTTTAACTCATGCAACAACTTGATAAGGATGGTACATCTCCATGCACGCATTTTCCAAAATACACTGACTCACGTGATTAAGGAACACCAATTGAAAGTGGTCTACGAATATACAATCGCCTTCTCTACCTCTGTGTTCTATGTATTCCTCTAATTAACCTTCTATTCCAACCCAGAATCTCCAATTCTGTTGCTTATTATTATTTATTAGAGAGATTTATACCCTGCCTTTCAAACAAGTTGTCTGGAGGGCTTATAAAGTTGGAAACTACAATAACAAGGCAACAATCCAATACAAAAATGCATGCAAAACTCCACTCTCACCTCGTTTCTCTAGCTGCCTGCCTCATCACAGTGAAATGCCTTCCACCCCAACATCTCTTTGCCTTTTATCTGTCTCAGTGTAGGAATAATAAAAAACAGGTCCCCCACCATAAGAATATAAGCACACGAGAAGAGCCCGGTTGGATCAGCATCCTGTTTTCACAAAGGCCCACAAGCAAGAGCTGACGGCCACTTTCCAAGGCTAAACCACCTTGATTAGCCCTGCCTGCTCCCTTCCTTTTGGCTTCTTTTCCTTCAATTACAGCTTGTGAGAGCAGGACCCGTTTTCCATTTCCATGACTGATTGCTACAGGAGCAATATTAGGCAGTCACCCTCACTACACTCTTTAGATGTCTGCTAAAAACTTTTTTATTTCAAAAAAACCCTCTCCAAGTATATAAACTAGCATTGGGGCTTTTACGTTTTGTTGGTTTTACATGTGTATTATTGATAATTGTTTTATATACACCACTTAGAGCTTTTTTATTATAAAAAAGCAGTTTACAAATTTTCCCAAAGAAACAACAAAACAAAAAAAATTAATCATTGTATCTTATTGCACTGGCTCCAAGGGATGGGAGAAGAGGGCATGGTATTGCAATGGTTCCACCCTTACCTGCAGGGTCAGGGGTTTTTCTGCTCAACCCCCTGGAAGATGGTCCATGAGGTCCTGTTCTTCCCCCAGTGCTATTCAACATCTAAACAAAGCTACTGAGCAAGTTCTTTAGGAGCTCCATGCCACCAATATGCAGCTGGCACTGTTCCATTTTTCTCATCGTCATTGGAGCGGTGTCTGGTTGCTGTGATGGGATGGATGAGGGTGGATAAATTGGAACTGCATCCCAATAAGGCAGAGATGCTGTAGTTTGGTGGTTCCTGGGTCCAGGAATTAGGAAGATGGGATTTTGCTTGTTCCTTGCAGGAACAAGCAGGTGTGTAGTCTGGGGATCCTCAGTGAGAACACCTTGTTACTGGAAACACAAGTTTATTCAACAGGACAGTGTTGCTTTCTCCAGCTCCAGCTTGGCCACAGTACTGCAAACACTGATAATAGCTCATCTGGGTTACTCGAATGCTTAGGGCTGCCCTTGAAGACAACTCAGAAATTGCAGCTGGTGCAAAATGCACCAGCCAGCTTTTCTTTTGAGCAAAAACAGGTTGATAATACTCATGTTTTTGGAAGATGAAGGAAGAGAAATTAAGCCTGACATTTGCTTGGAAGGAGGAGTGAATCATCCCTTTGCCCACACAGGTAGACTTTAGGTAATCTTATTACCTGGTGCTCTAGGAGGAGGACACAGGAGTGAGTATGTGCTGGTGAAACAAAGCAATCCTTGTCTTAGTCTTGCACTTCTCTTAATTTCCCCTTTCCAGCCCACAGCTATTCCAGAGAGAGGAGAGAAGGTAGATACTGGAGGTGGTCTTCGGTGCTAGTAATACTCAGAGTAGATTCATTGGAGTTAATGGGCATGAGTAATTAAGGTTCATGAATTTCAATGGGTCCACTCCAAGTAGGACTTAATAGAATAGAACCCTAGGTCCCTATCACCCCATAATCAGACTGACCCGTCCACCCAGGCACTCAACTCAAAATCCACAGGTATTCATCTTTCATTTCCATTAAAGCTCTCTTTGGATGCTGCTTGGTTATATCCCATTGGGAGACTGCTGTTTTACAGGATTGCTTCTAGGTCTGTGGTTTTAATGCTGCTTATTGCCATTGCCACAACATTGCAGAATAAGATTCCAACTTGCAATAAACCATTTCTGGATTCCTTCCAGCAGTGAGCAACAACAAAAGAAGGAATGGGAGGAAAGAGCCAGTGCTGATCTGGCGGCAGCCAGTGGTCCCTCAGTGGCACTGATCTGACTAGTATTTCATGTAAGGATGAAATATGGCATTTCCAAAAATAACACTTAAGAACTCCCTTGGTGGCTGTTAAGAAGGCACAATAGAACTCTGCAGAGATCTGTCCATTCCCCCAACATAGGATATGCAGAGCCACATCTATATTTTTCATTCTAAATGTCCCTATGCCTGCTTACAGTTTAGTGCCACATACTGGTTCACTGCAATGCTAAATATCCAAATAACCGAGGAGGAAGCCAAAGGATTTAGCTAATCAGATCAATGTTTGCATTTAGGGGAATTCTCCATAATGATAGTCTGTACAATGGAAAAGGGCTACATGCAATTACACAAGGGTTCGGGTCCAGAGCTGGTCAAGAAAGTAGGGGTGAGGGTGAGATCATCTACACCAGTGGTTCTCAAACTATGCACTTTGTGGGACAGAATTTATGCCATTTAGTCGAAAGGTGGCCTGTCACCCTTCAATGGATTCATTTCAACTGAAGATTAGGCTTCCTATGCATTTGAAGGTTCTGCCCCTCAAATTTTCATAAGTTAAAAGTGTTTGCTAAAATTTACCTCATGAGTATGAATGATACTTGAGCTGCAGAACCTTTCCAGAGACAATTTGTTTTTCTTATGCAAAATGTAATTGTGCGTAAAGTAGTTTTAGTTTGGTTGAATTTTATGAGAATGTAATGTTTTCATGGGATCAAAAATTCAAGTGCTTATGAAAACTCAAGCAGAACAGAGCAGAGATGTTATGATTTGGTGTTGCTGTTGTGGATGGGATTCATCAATCTGTCCACTTACTCTGTTTGCATAAAGGAAGATTTTCATAAAGGGCCTCTAAGCTTAACCTTTCATAGCATGGCTTGAACACGTAGGTGGCTGTTGATATGCTTTAGTTATATATACAAGATGCCACATGTGTAAAGAAAACCCTACATTAAAAAAAATTACATCTTCATCAACTCCTAGGAAGACTTTGGCAAAATGCCTAACCTCTACCTTGGCCTTGGTAATGAAGTCAATATGTATTAATCAGGTCAGCCTGCCAAAAAAGTGTACAGTACTTCCTTGTCCTCCTCATCACTATTGAGAAAACAAAGCAAGACAAACAGATCTTCACTGAGCTTTAATTGTGAACAGAAATGCACCCTGAGATGGCAGTCTGGAATCACCCACCCAATTTACTGATGGGTAAATGTCTGAAAACAGGTTTGCCAATGAAACTAGTTTACTTACCCCAATCACTGACTATAAAAACAAGATGCTGGTAGCTCATAAACAGAAGTGTAAACCAGCAGGAAAGCAGAGTTTCTTCTTTACTTTAAGCACTGGAGTTGGCAAGGAGACAAATTGACACTGGGGAACGAAAGCAATTCCTGGTTCCTTTACAGTCCACCAATTTGTTAGCATTCAGTTCAGAAAGAATCAGACATGTTCAGGAGGTGCACGCATGGAAATCATCAAATGCAATAGGGCAAGTTAAGCTTGCTGCCATACGTGGGGGTCTATGAACTGAGGCTTTGGGCTTTTATGATCTAGGAAAACTGACTGCACAGAGAGCTTGTTCTGATTAGCAATTTGCTCAGCTATATCAAAATATATAATGGTTCCTACATTCCAGAGTGCTGGTGAGGAATTCCAGTTTCTATGAAACAAACATATACAACCTTTATAGATGCCTGTTTAGGACCCTTTGGCTCAGTACAGATGTGATGCTCTCTCTCTCTTCATCATGGTTAAGTGGCTAGAAGTGGACCGTGGAAACTTGTACAGTGGTATCTCGGGTTTTAAATGCTTCAGGTTACAAACACTTCAGGTTACAAACTCCGCTAACCCGGAAGTAGTACCTTGGGTTGCGAACTTTGCCCCAGGATGAGAACACGGTGGCAGCAGGAGGCCCCATTAGTGAAAGCGCGCCTCAGGTTAAGAATGGTTTCAGGTTAAGAACGGACCTCCGGAATTAAGTTCGCAACCCGAGGTACCACTGTACTCCCTCCCAACCCCCTCTCTCATACAAATTTCTCCCCCCTATCCTAACAGCATTAATTATGGCAGAGCATTACATCTGCAATAATAGCGACAAATGTTTTAGAATAATCAGGGTTAGTTTAACAGGGTCTGAAGCTTGTTTGGTATCCCTGTTAAAGCTGATCCTGGCTAAGGTGAACCCCTTACAATGTGGTGTTTCATCTGCACTGGCTCCAATCTTGCTCAGCAATGGCAAGAAAAGAGACAGTTTGCCTGGGCCCACTCCCAGTTTTGGAGCCATAGTCAAGAGTACAACAGCGGTGAATTGGGGTTTATTTATTTATTTTATATTACTTTGATTTCCAGGGCAGTTTGCAACATATCCATGCAACAATGTTTATGAAATCTGCAACAACTGCCCTGAGCTCCTTTGAGAAGACAGGTGGGATATAAATGCAATCAAATATACAGGCAGGCAGATTTATTTATTATTTCATAAAATTTATACACTGCTTGACTCAGGATGACTGCAACGTGTTATATGTAGGGCTGCCTCTGAAGACGGTTTGGAAAATTCAGCTAGTGCAGAATTCAGCAGCCAGGTTGCTCACCGGAGCAAGATGGTTTGAGCATATTACACTGATCCTGGTCCAGCTGCAATGGCTACCGATTAGTTTCCGGGCCCAATTCAAAGTGCTAGTTTTGACTTATAGAGCCTTAAATGGCTCAGGACCGCAATACCTCAAGGACCGTCTCTTCCCATATGAACCTACCCAGACCCTGAGATCATCTTCTGAGGCCCTCCTTCGTGTGCCTCCTCCTTGAGAGGTCTGGAGGGTGACAACACGAGAACGGGCCTTCTCTGCAGTGGCTCCCTGTCTGTGGAATGCTCTCCCCAGGGAAGATCACCTGGCACCTTCATTTTACACCTTTAGGCACCAGGCAAAAACGTTCCTTTTTAACCAGGCCTTTTGCTGACCTAATCAACATCCTATACCCTTTAAAATGTGGATCTTTTTTGGGGAAGTGTTACTGGATTGTTGTTTTGATTTTGATTTTATATATTGTAATCTTTTCTGTGAACCACCCTGAGACCTCCAGGTATAGGGTGGTTTATAAATTCAATGAATGAATGAATGGGGGGGGGGTTGTTGTTTGTTGTTTTGCAGAAACCACCTCCAAGCAGTTTACAAAAAAGATAGATGTTAAAAGGAGCAACTGTAATAAAGCACATAAAGTTTACAAGCTTGGGAAAATAACAACGTGGCCCATAAAAAAATATTGGCACCAGCCTCCCTTGGGACAGAATTTCCCAAGGCAAGTGAAACACTTGTGGAGGCCCCCTGTTCCATTGCCACTCACACACCTCACTCGGTGGCATTGGCAGGAACACTCAGAGGAGAGCACCTGACGAAAATCTTTGTTTATGTATGGGGAGGCTGGTGTGAGGTACCAAGCCATGTTAAGACTTGAAAAAGTTATTTTTAAAGGACTTTAAATTCATGTTTCAAACATATTGGTGTGTTTTTTACAAAAAAGTTGGCTGGAGCAAGAGGAGGAGTAATATAATACACTGGACCATTGTTAATAGAATGACCGGATAATATTTACACTTTGGAAGCTCTGATGAATCATCTTTAATGCACTAATTAAAACTCTTTTCAAAGTTTTGAAGCGGAAAGGGAAATGAAAAGAAAGCTCGTTGTTTCTGAGTGCGTCAAGGATCAAAGTCCTCTTTTCTAAATATAAAACCGTTATTCCCGCTTACCCCAGTGCAGGTTCCAGTAACAGCAGCTGGAAGAGTCATGGCAGATCTGCATCTCTGAGCACCTCCACATCAACGCCATCTCCCATCACCTCTACTAGGCTCTTGTTTACATCAGCCTCCACCATCCCGGTGCCCTCCAGATGTTTGAATTCAGCTCCAAAACATATATTCTATATTTAGAGTGAAGGGCACCATGATGGCGAAGCCTGGCTTGCATTAACACTAGCTCAGGGTAGCCCTGACTAGCCTCAGGGTAGGTCATACCCTGTGGGTCTAAGGAGAAGTGGGGGTGGTCACAGAGCCAGGTTTCCAGAGATCTGCCTGGATTAGTTTTATAGGATACTCTTGGTTTCCCAGCAGCCTCTGCTTCTCCAGTGCCCACACTCATTTTTCTCCTCCCGCTAGGAACTCTCCAGAGGCCTTTTCTCAACAGCCATATTGCTCGCCTTTCCAAGCAACTAATCTTCCTCCCCCCTCCACAGTCACCTCATTGCAACGTCAAAGTATCCTTGTCACTTTTTTGCTTTTTCATCTTTCCTATTAAAGCACAGCAACCTTGTTGCAAGCATGCTTGCTCTTATAACTGTATTGATACTCTAGTCTGCTGCTTCCTGTGAACTCTGGCCCTGCTCTAGGACAATGCACAACCGCTGCAATGCACCTGAAGGCTCCTCACCTAAGAGATGGTAAGCACTCAGATATTGGCAGAAGGAAGAACAGGGTGGGCCGTCCAGTCCAAGCCCTGTTTAAAGTCTGGTCTGAGGAACAGAGAGGTGCAGGGGGCTTGTAGCAGCCCATCAGCGGTTAGCACCTGGGTTGTAGACTTAGCAGCCCCACAGGTCACCTTGTTGCAGCCCTCCACAGCATAACCAAAGACAACAAAAATCTGCTTCAAATACCACACCAAGTCTCTAGGGAGACAGTCAACACACTAGCAGAGCCCACTCAGCTCTCTGGCTTCATCTGCACTTATACATTTAGAGCAGTACCATATCACTTTAAACAGTAATGGTTTCTCCCTCAAAGAATTGTGGGAACTGTAGTTTGTTAAGGGTGCTGAGAGTTAGTCAGGAGACTAATAGCCCTCTCACAAAGTTACAATTTCCAGAGATCCCTGGGGGAAGAGAGATTGACTGTTAAAACTGAGAACTGTAACTGTATCAGGGGAATAGGGGTCTCTTAACAACTCTCAGCACCTTTGAAAAAACTACAATTCCAGGCCTGGATAGCTCAGCTGGTTAGAGTGTGATGCTGATAATGCCAAGGTTGCAGGTTCGATACCCGTATAGAACAGCCGCATATTCCGGCATTGCAGGGGGTTGAACTAAATGATCCTCAGGGTCCCTTCCAACTCTACAATTCTATGAAATGGCTATCTATGAAACATATTTTTTGGGGGAAGCTATGGACGCTTCAGGGGGTATAATAGTACCTTAAACGTTTAGTGCAGTTGGGGGGCTCTCTTTCTCACCCAAATTGCAGACTGATGTTATTTCTGCACAAAAGTATCTTCCTCCATCTGGCTAGAAGGGGAACTCTGGATGAGTCATCTCATAGACAGACAGACAGACAGACAGACAGACAGACAGGCTAATCCAAGCCCCTAGCGAGCAGCAGCAGAGTTCAAAATACAGCTTTCCCACTAAGAAAGGTACGCAGATGCCACTGCCTTAGTTTAGCATAGCCTCATTTTGCTTCCAGACTGATAGGTACTCAACCGCCCAAATGTGCTTTCAGAGGGAATGTTTGAGTACATGGCTGAAAATTTGTGATGCGACTGGCTGGAAAAATCAAAGCAATGCATAAATCACTGGAGCAACAGGGGAAAGTAGGAGGAAACAGAAAGAAATAATGAGTTGTCCTGAGGACAAAAACTTGTCTTCTGTCAGTGGAGGGCACCCACCTACAGCCATGCTGGCTTATGAATCTCTAGGCAGAATAAGCTTTATTTTTAACCTCTCCTCCAGTTTCCTGAGAACTAGAAACTTGCATTTTAATTTTGAAAATGAAATCAAAGAGTTTTGAAATTCAGATTTCAAAAATAAACACCCACCCACCCAGTAATTTCCATGAGAGGACACCAGGACCCCCCTCAAAAAAGGGCTGTGATGGCCTTGTAGTTACCTAAAAAAAAAAAATCTGGATATTGTACTGAAACCCAGGATGCTTTGAGGGCTTTGTTTATGGAAGAGGAGGCTTTGATCGCCTTTGAGAGTGTTGTTACGCCGTTTGCCTCTTACTTTGTTTGACTAACTGAACTTTAAGGTATTTTCAGAGCCCAAACATCTGACCCTTGTGAAACTTGCCCAGTTCTATCAGCTGTGCTTGGCTCAGTGGGTGTCCCTCTCCCTACATTAAAGTGCTTTGTGGTTCTTTGAAGACAGGCATCTCTGTCAAAAGAAAGCCAGTTCCATTGTATTGTTCGCAGGAACCACAGTGCCTCAGCCTCATACATTGCTCAGCTAAGTAGCTTTTTTTCCTCCTTTCCTTTCCAATCCAATCCTCTCCTTTCCCTTTCTCCTCTCTTTAAAGCAGCAGCAACAGCAGCAGCAGCAGCCTGCACGCTTGAAAGTTCTGCGGTTTAGTTTGGAGTTCATTCATCCCTACAGAGAGAACTTGTTCTGCCAACCTCTACATACATGTCAGCCTAAATAGCAACAGATGTACTGTACCTTGGATGTATAAAATTTTCATAAAATATAACAAATGCTGTTTTTCCACTTGGGATGAGTCATTAACCATATGCTTGCGATATTGCTGCTTTTTGCTTCCCTTTCCTTTTTCGTAATGCAAAAGTCTAACACAGACAGTATGGACTAAATTCGGCACAGGGAGAGGGCGCTTGCAAGAGGAGAAGGGGAGAACCCTCCCGCTTTCTCCACTCCTTAGCAAAACCTTATAGCCCACATTCCCATCCCCAGCAGGAATAGGGAGCAGAAACATAGGGGTTACCAGAGTCGTGGTAGTCTCTGGTCACAGCTGGCTACCAGAGTGATGTCCATGAATAAAAACTCTCAATCCATGGTTATGACACCACATCGCTCACTGAGGACTTGGGGTATCTTTATTATGACGGAGCATTCATCTCCGACACCCTACTAAGGGCGTCTCCAGACTGCCACTGTTTTGCAGGAAGGATTTCAGCACCTATTGGATATTTAAGTTATTGCTTTTTTATTATTTATTAAATTTGTATACCGCCCTTCAACCACCACAAGGTGATTCACAGCATAAAAATACAAAATGAGAACATAAAATAATAAATCAAAAACAGACCACCTCCCACAAACAAAATTTAAAAGCCACAGAATGTTAATTAGTCAAAGACCTGGCAATAAGAGCAAAGTGGTCCACCATGAAGCCTGGAAGCTGCATGCAGCCCCTGAGGCCATTTCTGGCAGCCCTAGACAACATTCAGGACTTCTTAAAATGGTGTGTGTGTGTGTGTGTGTGTGTGAGAGAGAGAGAGAGAGAGAGAGAGAGAGAGAGAGAGAGAGAGAGAGAGAGAGAGAAAGCGTGGCCCACTTGTTCTGAGAGGTTGGACCACCCTAGATTAGATTAAACTTTCCAATACATTTACACCATCACTTTCCTTATCACAAAAAGACTTCCCGGTCAACTATAATTGCATGTTGCATGTCTTGAATTTGCCAGAATGCCACCCAAAAAGGGCCACAGCCCAGAAGCAATCTAAGCCTAACTGCTTCATCTGGTGTGCTGAGACCACAGGCTGGATCCAGCCAGGCCACACCAGCAATTCTCCATTCCTGCTCTAGGTATGCCTCTGAGCACCAGTCACTGGGAGGCAACAACTGGTGAGGGGTATCGTCTGCATGACCTGTTTCTTAGGGGCATCTGGTTGGTTGCTGTGGGGAACAGGATGCTGGACTTGATGGGCCTTTGGTCTGACCCAGAACCCAGCCCCTTCCCTTGCAAAAGCCCCTCTCAGCAAATGAGTGCTTTTATGCAAAGTGTACTCAGGGCTCCCCCACCTCCACCCACCCACCCCTCAATTTTGTGCTTCGATACGTACTGTGGCTGTGCCTCAGGCAAACGCACCTGAGCGTTCCCACTGAGACAGCGCACCTCTACGTGGCTGTCAATATGAACCATCTCAGCATCAATCCGCTTGACTTGTTACCTTTAAAGCAGAGTCTTTAATTAAAATGCTTTGAGGTAATTAGGCATTTGAAGGGTAGTTGCCTGTGTTATTCTGAGAAGGCAAGAGGTGTCAAGGATACGTTTCAGCACTTCATTTGCAAAAGTAATTCCTCCAGAATCCTTTATCATCAGACAGAAAACATAATTTACCCATGTATTTCCTGACTTGACTACAACACAGTTTTAGGGCCTGAATCAGTTCATACATGATTGTGGGTGGTGGGTAAGGGTGGAGCAGAAGGTCCCCCCCCCCAAGTAGGAAGGGAAGACAGGAAAGTCTTGTGGTGCAAGCAGAACTCCATTTGTATCGCTCAGGATCCAAGGTGATGGCTGCAGACATGGATGGCCTTCATTTCAGACCAATTTATTGCACAGTAAACTGGTGTGTTGCAAAAGAGGACCAGGTGGGCCTGTTTGATATGAAGCATATGGTGGTGCACTTATGTGAGGAGTTTCAACGAGCAGCAAACTTACTAGATTCAGTCTCCATTTCCCACTAGCTGCCGGGAAGAGGTTGCTCTTTTCCACATGGGCAATCTGCATATTAGGCTTATGTCAAACCATTCAAACATAGAATTATAGAGCTGGAACGGACCACAAGGATCATCTAGTCTAACCCCCTGCGATGCAGGAATCTTTTGCCTAACATGGAGCTCGAACCCATGACCTTGGGATGAACAGTCTCATTCAAACACCTGCTTTGACACAAACAAAATAGAATCATAGAATCATAGACTGGAGACAGCTTTTAAGGCCATTTTGTCCATGTGTGATGAACCTCAGTCAAAGGGGCTGTATGTGGCCCTCCAAGCGTCTCTCTTTATGGCCCTCATGACTCTCTTGAAGCCACACACCCTCCCTAAGCAACATCCATTTCTGGCCCTGGTCTGAACCGTCCTTGAGTGCTTTTGCCTGAATGGAAAAGGTCTATGAATGCTGATAACGCTTTCTGCTTGTCTGGATTTAGAACTTAAAGGGGTGTGTGAGTCTCACTTACAAAGGTAACGTTTACATTTGTTGCCCACTGGCACACGGCTCTCAGAAGGTTGCCCTTGGGCTGACAAAGGTTTCCCAGTCCTGAGCTAGTCCAGTCCTCTGCTCAGCACAGCAAATGTAGAGCTGGAGCATCACCAACAGACAGGTGTCCTACCTGTGCTTGAAACCCGCAGTGAGGAACTGGCTCCTACCACACACACACACACAAACACACACTGACTGCTGCCACCACCCTCCTTGGTGATAAGTTCCATTGTCAATCTTCTCTTACCATTAAGAAGTTTCTCCTAATGTTCGACTGAAATCTACCCTCTTGAATTATGCAAGCTGATGTGCAGCACGTTTCGGCCACCATTCATGAATATGAATTATTGTCAGCAATGGAATTATTCTTCTATTGAAGAGGCTGAAAAGTTCATTGTTGCCTGCCTTAGTTTCTGCATTTGTTTTTATGAGTCTTGCACTGAGTGATTATCACTCTGACAATGAAGAACAAACTGTCATGGTCCCTTGCTGCCTGCAGCTTTTAATTTAAGCAGACAGCTAGGAACTTAGGATTCACAGCTTAAACAGATGGAAAGGCTCAAGCGAAGAGGTGCCGCTTGCAGATTCTTCTAAACGTGGCCTGTCTTAAGCTGAAACATATTTTTGTATGGAGAAGATTCCTGGAAGTGTTAGCTTGACTGTCTAGTGAGCTCTTGGGTAAAAGGCTTCAAGATTACCAGAAGACCAGCATATATGTGTAGCAGAAGGACTAGGTGTACATTTTGTTTTACTGCTCAACCTCCTTCACCAAGACATAACACTTCCATACAATCTCTACCTCAGTCCCACTTCTAGAGGCATCGTCAAACAAACAGCCCTTTTCTCCACACAGAGAGCCAGGTCTAAGAGGTGAACCACCTGGTCTATTGATCTGTCTGGACAACAATGGAAAGGATGATGTATTTATCAAGAGGTGAAGATAAACTAGACCATGTGGTACCCTCCTGATGTTTATCTCTGACCATTGGCCATGCCGACTACTGCCAATGGAAGTTGTTGTCCACAACACCTGCAGGACACCATGTTGACTATCCCTCTGCTAGGCAGATGGGCAATTCCACCTGATGTCCAGGAAGCAAACAGGGATAGTTGTGAATAGATGAGGCACATCTGAAAATCTGGAATTCTCAAAAGCTTCTTCCATAGCTACTTGGAGTGGTGGGCTTGTCCACTTTGCCTCTCCTTTCACATGTCCTAGCAGGTGGCGCTGTAGGTTAAACCACAGAGCCTAGGGCTTGCTGATCAGAAAGTTGGTGGTTCGAATCCCGGCAATGGGGTGAGCTCCCATTGCTCAGTCCCTGCTCCTGCCCACCTAGCAGTTCAAAAGCACATCAAAAGTGCAAGCAGATGAATAGGTACCGCTCCAGCGGGAAGGTGAATGGCGTTTCTGTGCGCTGCTCTGGTTTGCCAGAAGCAGCTTTGTCATGCTGGCCACATGACCCGGAAGCTGTACGCTGGCTCCCTCGGCCATTAACGCAAGATGAGCGCCGCAACCCCAGAGTCGGACACGACTGGACCTAATGGTCAGGGGTCCCTTTACCTTTACCTTTAGGCTAAAACTAAGCACGGAAAATTCAGTTGATCTTCTTCATTGTCCCACTTTCTTCTTCTTCTGTGTCAAATTCTAGTCTTCTCTGTAAAGTTAGGGTCTAAGGTTATCAGGTGAAGTCTGTATAATTGGATATCCTAACTCTGAAATTTATGCACAGAACATTATACGACCTTAGGAAAAAAATGTTTGTTTGTTTACTGTTTTAATGTGTTGAACTTAGTGCCAATGGTATTGTTTCAAAATGAATGCATATTTGTTGAACTCATCTTGTGTACAGTTAAAATAGGTGACTAATCTTTTTTCTTTTTTTACACTTTCACACTGGCACACACCTAGGACATACACACAGCCCCTCCATATCTCATCCATGCTTATCAAATGATCCATGTGATAACCGAGGAGGTTACTTGCACCAGGGAGCTTGGCTGACAGAGACATTTAAACCTCTCCACCTATTGCAGCACTGTGTGTGGGTTTGTTTTCTATTTTGGCACTGACACTCTAATCTGTGGAGTCACAGGGGAGGGGGAACAAAAACAACAACAACTCTGTACACAGTGTGCTTGCTGCATTCTTATATTAACACCAGTTTTACCATTAAGCATCCTTGCCTATCTCTAGCTCAGTTATGGGGAATCTATTGGACTTCAGTTCCCATCAGCCTCAGCCAGCAATGGCCAGGGATTGTTGGAGAAGTCCAACAACATTTTCTGGACTGACACATTTTCCCCTTCCTGCTGTACGCCTATTTCTTAAGATCTTCTCCTGATGCTGATGATCTTCACTAGGTGCCTCCTGGTGGTACACTATTACATAGCAAACTGAAGGGCCTTTTCAGTCTGGCCACAAAATGCTATAATATATTCTCCTTGTGGCAACATTACAACCTTTCAGGTGCCCAGCGAAAATATAAGTAGGCATTTTCTTGTAAATTATTGTTACGTTTGCTTTTATCTGTTCTTTTATTGTTGTTTCTACTAAGATACAAATTCTTGTACACAGTCATGGAATCCCAAACAGAATGAAGGAGTGAAATATATGAATGTTTTAAATAAATAATGGGATACGACATTCAGAGTGCAAGAGGCACAATGCTTGGGAAACTGGTAAGAAACGTATTTCAGTTTCTCTACAGCACTGAATGCAAGGGCTGTGATCAAGCTGCCCCATAAAACAAGTACAGTATTTGGCACACATTGCCAATGGGCTGCCATGCAGCTATTGGAAATGTTCCAAGTGTTAGTGTTGTAAGCAACACCAGCAAAGGGATATTGGATCCCCAGCAGTTGTCATGCAAAATTATTCTCAATCCATTTCATTCTCATGAGTACCATCGTCCTCCACCTCACCTTCACAAGAGGCAGGGGCAGAAGAATGACAAGACAAAACTCTTTTCTGACAGAAGAAGACCTTCTTAAGAGAAGGAGATATGTCAGAACAACACAACCTGGCTGAAATAATGTTCAGGCGAGGAAGAACACCACAAAGCACTAAGAAGCAGAGAAACCTTGTTGAGAATGCCACAGACATTAAAACACACACAGGCAGCAAGGGGAGAGCAGGCTATGTGTGTTTGGCAGGGAAGGTAGACCTGCAAGTCCTTTCCACTCTGGGCTCGGCATCAGCTTAAATTCAAACCAGGCGTGAGGAATATGAGTCTTTGTGAGAGCTGTTGTCCATACTGTGCTGAACAGAAAGGAAACCTGAGCTGGTCTAGGGCCTGGCCTGAGAGCTTTGAAGTGATTTCTCTTGGTAAGGAAATCATTTCCTTTGTCTGTGCATGTTCAGAAAAAATGCCTCATCAAAGAAATGGTTCCCACCAGGCAATTCACATTGTAATTACTTTACACAAAAGAGTGCATGTTTTCTATTCCTGGAAATAGGGGGGGGGGGAGAGCATCAAAATATGTCGTACATATTACAAGCACAAACTGACTCACTTAATAGGTGACAGTAAGTTTGGGGTTAGACTAAATGGGTTTGGGGGTCCTCTCCAAACCTGTGATTTTATATCTTCTGTAAAATGGGATTTCTGCAAAGAAAGGGGGACTGCTAAAACGGCCAAACCACTTTCTTTGTTAAGTAAATGGCCCTTGCCAGGTGGGTTAAATATTGGCTTTGTTATGTTAGCTTTGGCCCAAGTGTTGCCATAGAAACTAAACAGCTGAAGATGCTTCTAGAAGCCTAGCTGAAATGAGAAGACCTTTCTCAATTGATTTGGATGAAGGAGATGGCATCAAGGTGTGTGTCTGAAGGGGAACAGAAGGAACATCAGGCTTGAGGTAAGAACAAGAATTATACAGAGGCCAGATTTTATCTCTGTGAGAACCCAAAATTGTAGCTTTAGTGCCCCCCAAAGTCTAATGAGGGAACAAGATTTGTTGGAGTATTAATGCTAGGCTCCTCCTATCTTATGCTCAGTCTGTATGTGTGTGTATGTGTAAACAAACAAACAAACCACAACCCAACAGTGACATTCCTTCAAAGCAAACCAAAATACGTACTGGGATCCCTGCGAAAATGTACTGTTCAGAGATTGGGGGCTTGTAACAATATGCTATTTACTGAAACTATTTGTATGCCGCATGTATTTTCATATGCATTTTTATAATAAATGCCTACTATACTCATACCACATTTCACATTTCCTAAAGTAAGAACACATAACTCTTTTATAAATACGATGCCT
Source organism: Lacerta agilis (assembly GCF_009819535.1). Lineage (NCBI taxonomy): Eukaryota > Metazoa > Chordata > Lepidosauria > Squamata > Lacertidae > Lacerta > Lacerta agilis. The sequence goes on along the minus strand of NC_046318.1, from coordinate 43,273,372 downwards.
ATATTACCGTTGATGTGCATTTTTGCATGTAAATCTTGCATATAAATCTTGCAGGCTTGCTTTATTTAGTTACTTTTTGTTTATTTAAAAAGCACTTGACAACGTATGAGCAGCTCAGACAGAAGTGATTGCTGAATACAGGAGGCAGCCGGATATGGGGAAAGCTTGATCCAGTCAGAAGTACAAAATTTTGTGTATAAATCTATTCAAAACAGGTTCCTCCTGCTTGCCTGCCCTGGACATTAATAGCTTCATTTGCTTCAACATGACTCAGAAAAGTGCAACTTTGCCTTTTTTTAGGGTGGAAGGACAGCTTCTTCAACTCCTTCTAGGCCACCAAAGAGTAGGCAGGACCCTTCCTAGGGTGTCACAACCCCAAACATTTTGGGAGGACAATTTGGGGCTCCTCTCCACCATCCCATCAACCCTGTTGCTCACCCCGTCACCCCCTCCCTACCACCAACCCCTTTCTCGCCTGCCTGCTCACTGCCGCAACCTGCTCACTCACCCCCTCCCCTCTCTCTTACCTTTGTCTGCTGTCTTCTGCCTTCAGCTCCGCATCCTCAGGAGATGCCGTGTGATCCAGAGCGGCCTGGGGAAGATTGCTGCAGCCTGCACAGCATCGAGAGACACCACAGCAGCCACAGCATGGAAGCCAAAATGGGACATCCAGGATTGTGTCCTGAACCCCTGGCCTACCTGGTGACTGGACAAGTCAGTAGGTCAAAGTCTGGGAGTCAATCTATGCAAGCAGGGCCGAAAGTCCAGGAAACACAGCCCCAGGGTCAGTCCAAGTAAGCCAAGTCTAAAGTCCAGCAGTCAGGCTACAGTCCAGAGTCAAACCTAAAGCACAGTCCCCTAGAGATCCAGGAGTATCCAAGCCAAAATCCATCTACATTGGCTGTTGAGCAGACACAGTGCCCCAGCTCTGCTTCCCTTGTGCATTTTGCCTGCTGATTGCAGCATCTGGGTTTGATGAGGCATGTGACCCTCACCTGTTCCAGCTGAGGAATCACACACTTCCTCTCAGAGCTAACGAGCCCCACCTGGCCAACTAGAGAGCTGGGCTGTGGGCCCTTCCCTGCCTCAGCTTCCTAGAACACCCCTCCTGCTGCTCCCTACGCCTCAGAGCATGCCATGTTCATGGAGACAGGGGTCCCTCTGGCTTTAGGGTCCTGCTGCTCTGGGTCCTGTGCAATGACCCCCACCCCCTTACCATCTTCTGTCAACCTATGAGTACTTCCTTCCCCAGTTTACCCCGATGTGTCCCAGTCCTGGTTATACCCCTCCCCGGGATCCTCTTCCTCCTTCCCATCGTCCTGCCACTTTGTGACAGATTGGGATCAGAAGCTGGGGCAAATTGTGTCAATCTGGGATGTCCCAGTTAAATTGGGACATTTGGGGGTTATGGGGTGTCCCATGTTTACTCTGTATACAATCCTGTATTTGAAGGGATGTCTGGTTCAAATACAGTTTAAAGGTAAGGAGCCCTTTGCTGATGTGTGGTGTTAGAGGCATCTCCCTGCAAGTATAGTTCTTGATAGCGCTCTGCCTATTGCTGCCGTCCGTGATTATCTCTCCAGACAAGGTTTACAGCGGTGCATTTTCTTGACTTATGGTCCAGAGGCTGTCTCTGTATACATTTCTTCCAGTAGCACCTTAGAGACCAACTAAGTTTGTTCTTGGTATGAGCTTTCATGTGCATGCACACGAAAGCTCATACCAAGAACAAAATTAGTTGGTCTCTAAGGTGCTACTGGAAGGATTTTTTAAATTTTTTATTTTGTTTTGACTATGGCAGACCAACATGGCTACCTACCTGTATCTGTATACATTTGTTGCCACTGTCAGCAGTGAGTTGAATGCTGTGACACAGCTTTAGCCTGTAGACCAGGGGTTGTCAACCTGGTCCCTACCGCCCACTAGTGGGCGTTTCAGGATTCTAGGTGGGCGGTAGGGGGTTCTATGGCACAAGCTGAATCCTCCTTTCATCGAGGCAGTTTGGTTAAGTGGGCTCTTTCACAACCATTTAATTGTGGTTTCAGCCACTAGGGGAATAACATGTAAAATGTGTGCCACACCCTTGTCTCCCTGAACACAATTTTGATTTTGAAAGCGTAAGAAGATCCACAATGTAGTGTCACTGTTGGGTTTCGCTTCAGCGTTTTTATTGCATCCCAATTTCCAGCTTATTCTGTGAGATTCACAAAAAAGATACACAACACCACGTGCTCATATGATAACATTATTATTTAATAATAAAACACTAATGCTAACTGATGAAATCTATTTTTCACTTTTTGTCCTGTTTGGCCTGATTTATTAATAATTTGTGTTCTGTCATGGAAACAGGCTTTCTGTTACTTGCACTGTGCCCTGAAATTGTTTTAACAGCAGCTTATATTTTACTATTGGGTGACTTTTAGGAGCCATTGCAGAGCACAATGCCATCTCCATATCTGTAGTTCAGAGATGTCAGAAGGACACCCAAATTCTTCATAGAGTAGGATGGATTTCCACTGCAGTATTTAAGAGATTTTTTCAAGACTGGCCTTCTTCACATAATAATCCTGGGCAGTTAAAATGACTAATATGCTGCTGTTGTTAGTGGATGTCTTCTGGGTTACCAAGGCAGCCTGAGATTGGCATAAGGTGCGAACAGGACCGTGGCTGATAAAAGTTGTGGCAGCAACAGCAGCAGACTAAGCTATTCATGCTTTCTGCTTCTTTTAAAGAGAAAACAGTCATTTGGTTCATAGCGTTTGAACTTGAGGAGAGGTGGGGATTTTAATTATTGCTGCAAATGGGTCACACATCTTCATTCATTAAATTAAAGGAAAGCGCTATGTTATAAAGTGAGTCCAGCCAGTGATAGAATAGTAACACATTTATTCATGGCAGCAAGCAAGTAAAAGACACTCACAAACACAAACCCTGCTGCTATATATAGGCACTTGGGCTAGCATAGCCAACCCAGGTGAAACTAATTAAAAGCAATCACTACCTCCTTTAACTATTTCCTGGCTGCTCTGTTACAGTGCTGTGCCTGCAATTCAGTACACAACACCCCTCCCCTCTTAGCCAAGAACAACCCGATTGTGGATAAAAACAACAACATCGAGCATGACACACACAATGAAACACTTGGCCCCCATCCCCCCGTACCAACCCACAGTCAAAGTCCTTCAGATATCGCGGACGGGTTCGCACCCTCTGAGACCGTCTGAGCTCGGACTCCCGGGGGCTGCCCCCCGCCTGGGTCTCTTCAACTTCTAGCCGTGGCTCGGTTCCCCTCTCAGCCTCTACCGGCCCGGCCTCACTGTCTCCCATTTGGACTTCAACTGCCTCAGGGGGATGGGTGACTGCTGGTTCTCTGTTGACCTGCCCTGGCAATTGCTCCACTTCCCTTGTGGACAATTCATCCTCCTGGACGGGCCACCGCTGCCGTAGTTGGTCGACATGGCGACGAAGACTACCTGTGCCGTCTGCCTCAACCTCGTATGACACAGGGCCAGTTGGCCTGGAAACTGTGGCTGGAATCCATGCAGGGCCGGACCCATAGTTCTTAGTATAAACAGGGTCCCCCTGTTGGAAAATACGAGGTGCCTTGATAGCCTCCTGCGGCCGATCCGCCGCACGATCCGGATGCAGTCTATCTAAGCGAGTCGTCAGGCGCCTCCTCATCAGTAACTCTGCTGGGCTCCTCCCAGTTGTTGAGTGTGGTGTTACATGCTGTGATAGTAAAAAGGATGAGAGTCGCTGGTGCCAATCTCCGTAGACTATCCGCCGCAGCGCGTCCTTAGTGGTGCGCACCATTCTTTCTGCTTGACCATTTGTAGACGGGTGGAATGGGGCCGAGGTGACATGGCGGATTCCATTAACGTCCATAAAATCCTTGAACTCAGTTGATGTAAACTGTGCCCCATTATCTGACACGAGAGTGTCAGGCAGCCCGTGGGTCACAAACAAGGCTCTCAGGTTCCGTATAACAACACCTGAGGTCATGCGGGTCACTGGTATAACCTCCAGCCATTTGGAGTGTGAATCTACCACAATCAAGAATGTCTGGCCCTGAAATGGCCCTGCAAAGTCCACATGTAAACGTGACCATGGCTCCTTGGTAACTTCCCATGGGTGCACCGGGGCTTGAGGCATTGCTGGCCTTGATTCTTGGCACGGACAACACTTCCGCACCCATTCTTCGATGGCCTCATCCATTTTCGGCCACCACACGTAGCTGCGAGCCAATGCCTTCATTCTTACAATTCCCGGATGACCCTCGTGCAGTGCTTCCAACACTCGCTGTCGCAGCTTTGGGGGGATCACAACCCGGCTCCCCCACAATAGACACCCTTTATGAGCTGACAGTTCATCTCGCCGGGACTCGTATGGCCGGAATTCCTCTGTGACCTTGCCCTCCGGCCACCCCCTCCACACCCAGTCCAAAACACGCGCCAAAGTGCGATCTTTGGCTGAAAAAGCAGCCACATCTGCAACACTAACAGGGGGTTGCGGCAGGTCTTCCAAGGACATAACGCCATAAGCCGGTGATGGATCCTCAGCCGGCTCTGGCAATGGCAACCGACTGAGGGCGTCTGCATGGCCCAGGGCTTTACCCGCTCGATGCACCAGTTCATACGTGTAGGCTGACAAAAACATGGCCCACCGCAACATGCGGGCTGACAAGATCTGCGGTGTTTGACGGTCTGGCGCAAACAACCCTAGCAGCGGCTTGTGGTCAGTCACAAGCTCGAACGGGCGCCCATAAACATAATCATGGAACTTTTTTACTCCTGCGACCAATGCCAGAGCCTCCCGGTCAATTTGAGCATAGTTCCTCTCGGCCAACGACAAAGTTCGAGAAAAATAAGCAATGGGAGCCTCCCGCCCATCCGGTAACCGGTGGCTCAGCACGGCTCCAATCCCGTAAGGAGATGCATCACAAGCCAACGACAAAGGCAGATCTTCACGGAAATGGGTAAGAACACTATCGGACGAAAGTAAGTCCTTTACTGCGGCGAAAGCAGCAGCTTCCCGCTGCCCCCACTTCCAAGTTCCCCGGTCATCAAGCAGACGATGTAGTGGTTCCGCGATAGACGCCTTATGTGGAAGGAAGGCATGATAAAAATTGAGAAGCCCCAAGAACGACTGCAGCTCTTTCTTTGACTGTGGGGCTGGCGCACTCCTGATGGCAGTAACTTTCGCAGAAGTAGGATGGATACCCTTGGCGTCAACCAGGAACCCCAGGAACTCTACTTGGGGAACTCCCAAGAAGCACTTCTCCCGCTTAACCTTAAGGCCAGCTTTTGCAAGGCGGGCCAGAACTTCACGGAGGCGGGAAATCAGTTCCTCTGAGGACACCCCGGCGACTAGTATATCATCAAAATAGGGAATTACCCCAGGGATTCCCTTAAGTAGTCGCTCCATCAGTCCCTGAAAAATTCCTGGGGCCACGCTGACCCCAAACTGCAAACGCTTAACTCGAAATGCTCCCCGGTGAGTAACAATTGTCTGCGCCTCCGCTGTGGCGTCGTCTACCGGGAGCTGTTGGTAGGCCTGCGCCAGGTCTAATTTTGCAAAAATCTGCCCCCCTGCCAGGGACGCGAGCACGTGGCTTACCACTGGCACCGGGTAGGCATTTTGCTGCAGTGCCTTATTCAGAGTGCACTTGTAATCCGCGCAGATCCGTACTGCGCCGTTTGCCTTCAAAGGGCACACGATTGGAGTCTCCCAGCGGGCATGCGAGACGGGCTCCAGCACCCCCTGCTCCACAAGCTTGTCCAACTCTTCATCGATCCTCGGCTTCAATGCAAAGGGCACACGGCGCGGCTTCAGTCGGATAGGGCAAACAGCCGGGTCCAGATCGAAGGACACCGGCGGCCCTGTGTATCGTCCCAATTGTCCGTCAAAAACAGCTGCGAACTCCTGGCACAATGCCTCAAAAGAAGACGGTGCCGACTCTATTCTGTGGGCCCCCTCTAGGCGGATGCCGAAGGCCTCAAACCAATCACGCCCCAATAAGTCCGGCCGCCGGCCCCCTGCAACCACAATTCGCAATTTGCCTTTAAATTTTCTGTGCTGGACGCGAAAATCCCCAACACCTAGGACAGGCACCGGATTCTGATTAAAGTCTCTTAAAAAGAAATCCAGGGGACGAAGACAATCGCGGCCCGCTTTGGGGCAAAACCTGCGGAAAGTGGGCTCTGAAACAATCGTGAACCCCGACCCAGAGTCCACTTCCAGTTCACAGGGCACCCCCTCTATGCGAACCACTTTCGTGATCCTTGGTGGTGGCCGTACACTATCACTTTGGGGCTGAATACGGGTCGAAGAACACTGACCCACAATCTCAGGCTCTGAGCCCCAGCACCTCAGTCTCTCTCTTGAACGATCTCCAGTCTCTCGATCTCTCTCCACTCTATCTCGCAGCACTCGGTTTCCAGCCCGACAGACTCGGGCAATATGGCCCATCCTCTTACACTTCCGACACTGGGCGTTGCGGAACCTGCAAAACCGTCGCTCGTGTGCTTTTCCGCAACTGTCACAGCTCTTGGGGGACGACTGGGCCAGCAGTCGGCGATGATCAAGCTGTCGACTTCCTTGCTGCCGGCGGGAGGACTGAAACACCTTCAATGCTCCCCCCGTTACCTCGTCCGACACGCCTTCCTCTGTGTCAGTCTCCACCGCATGCACACCAGTCGCCTGTCCACCACGGAGCTCTCGAACTGTGCGGTCTGCCCCCTCCCGGGAGATGACAAAGTCATAAGCTTCCTGGAAGGTCAAAGACTTCTTGGCAACCAATTCCCTCTGCAGCCTCTCCAGATCGTGGAACTCACAACAGCGGGTGAGTTCCCTCAAGGCAGCCACAAACGATGACGCCGACTCTCCACTCTGCTGGTACCGCTGGTAAAACATCTGCCGGCAGGCCAATTGTGAAGGCGCCGGCTCAAAATGGTTGCCAAGCACCGCAGTCAATTCCTCAAAAGTCTTTGACTCAAGTGTGGCCGGGGAGATAAGGTTCTTTGCTAATTTAAAAGTAGCCTTTCCGCACACACTGAGGAATGTATCCCTTCGCTCCTCAGCACTGGTAATTCTATTAGCACGGAGGTAAAACTTAAGTCTGTCACAATAATCACTCCATTCTCCTGGCTCATTGACATTAAATTCCTCAATTGAGCCACGTGTTGCCATATTGCCAGCCGATCCCTCCCGGGCGTTGCTGTTGGTCTCTGTCATGGCGGCAGTTCACTGGCTAGATCCCATCCTCGTCGCCAGTGTTATAAAGTGAGTCCAGCCAGTGATAGAATAGTAACACATTTATTCATGGCAGCAAGCAAGTAAAAGACACTCACAAACACAAACCCTGCTGCTATATATAGGCACTTGGGCTAGCATAGCCAACCCAGGTGAAACTAATTAAAAGCAATCACTATCTCCTTTAACTATTTCCTGGCTGCTCTGTTACAGTGCTGTGCCTGCAATTCAGTACACAACACGCTACCTCACAGAATCATAGAATTGTATAGTTGGAAGGGACCCGGGGGTCATTAAGTCCAGCCCTCTGCAATGCAGGTATCTCAAATAAAGCAGCAATGACTGCTGGATATCCAACCTTTGCTTAAAAACCTCCAAGGAAGGAGAGTCCACCACCTTCTGAGGGAATCTATTCCTGCCTCATGCAAGTCATGCCAGAAGATGTGCAATGGGGCCACCCTGCAGCCCTACAAACTCAACACAGCCATCAACCTCCAATTGGACACTGTTCCTCTGTTCCTTGTAGCATTTTATTGTTCAGAATTTAGCTCATGCTGTTCCTAGTATTCAGATTTAAAAAAAAAAAATCACTTGGCCATGATGTGACTGAAAGGTGACAGGAGGCGGCTAGGAGTCTGACAATCTGCACAGCATCCTCCCCTTATACCATAGAGGCTGCTTGTACCAGACAAAAACTAGTAGCGATTTCTCACAGTTGTCAAAGGCCAGCCACTGCATTTCATGTAACAGACAAAAAGGTCTTCACACCATTGCATTCTGTATAACAGGAGTATTCTGTTTCCCTATCTCTCTGCTACGAAATTATTTTAATGGACCCTGTCAAACTTTGTTTCCTAATAACTATGTCTTAATTTATCTCAAGAGAAAGAACAGCATATAACCTCTCACAAATGACTAAAAATATTTGCCCTCAGGGCCAGCTCAAGACATTTTGCTCCCTGAGGCAAAGGACATTACCACTTTAAATGGCCATGGATTCCCTCAAAGAATCCTGGGAACTGTAGTTTTTTAACAGTGGTAAGAGTTGTTAGCAGACTCCTGTTCCCTTCACAGACCGACAATGCTAGGGTGGTTTAATAATCAATCCCTCTTCCCAGGGAACTCTAGGAACCGTAGATCAGTGAAGAGAATAAGAGGGTCTCCTAACTACTCTCAGCACTGTTAATAAACTAACTTCCCAATATTCTTTGGGGGGAAGCCATGATTGTTTAAAGTGGCATGGGACTGCATTAAATGTCAAGTGCATATGGGGTCTTTCTGTCTCTTGACTGCCAATATCTGCCTCACTTCCACACTACACATTGTATTGCTAAGCACCATGCAGATGGAAGTATGAGACAATTTCAGCACCCCATTGTTCACACATTAGCAGATAAAAAGGAGTACGAACCACATGCTATTTTAGCTCATCTCATAAAATGTGAACAAGTTCTTTCTTAGCCCCCTTCAATATTCTTCTACAATTACAACTTGTGTAACATTTTCAATAAGAAACTGAGATTAGATTACAGTTCTGGAAAGTAGAGCATTGGCCCTTTTAAAAATGTCTGTTATTAACAGCCATGCCAAATTAATTATATGTCCCTAAAACTGAGATTATTTTTGTACTGGGAAACAGTAATATCTCTCTGCCCCCTCTCTTTGTTTGGCAAGTGTAAAGACTTCTTTCAATCAAGCATTTCCAGTGCAGTGCAGTTAGGGATATAATTGAATAGGTTGTAAAATGTACAGTATGTAGCATTTGGAGGCCAGTTCTGCTAGGGTTTTTCTTCAAGAAGCCTGGGTTACTGCACTGCATCTTAACTGTCAAGCTATTTTTTTCCTTGCTAGGTTTCATTTTGTGTTATTTCTTCACCTTTTGGAGACCCCTTACCTCTCCCCTCTTAAATCTACACTCACCACCGAGCAGACATAATCCAAGATTTTCAGTAAATCAACACTATATGCTCCCTACTGACTAAGAGAATTTGATACTGACAGATTATTACACCTAGAAGAAAAATACTGCCATAGTTTCTCTAACATTATTTGCCTGGAAGTGAGAGCAGGGAGAGAGACGTGTGTGATATCCATTATGAATGTAACAATGCCAGTATTCTGCTGTAATAGAATTATTTTTAATTTATATTTCATGACAGAGAACATAGGTTTCACCATGAATCTCTTTCCCCATCTTTAGCACATTTTGGCCACAAGGTCCTGGAGATACAATTAGCCTCCTTAATCACTGTGATTATTTAGACCACAACAATGCCATTGTTTTAGCTCATGAGATCTATCCAACACAGTATTTATATGAACGACAGATTATTCCACTTGATAATATCAACATGCTTTGCAAGCATTTAATTAATGCAGCCTCTTAATGGCACTGTGAAGTAGGTAAATATTCCTTTCTGTATTTTACCAAGAAGAATGCTAGATGTAGCAGTAGGCTGAGATAGTGTGTACATTCCCCTCCCTCAGAGCAGGAGGAATGGAGAATTTCATGGGAGATTATTTCAAGATCCTGCACAATAGGATATTCTGATTCAAGTTTGTTGGAAAAATTCCTTGGAAACCAAGGTCCAGTTTGGGGCAAGTATTCTTTGGTGAGAGAACCCCAGCAGAGATTTAACATGGCAAAACCTGCAGCAAAGAAAAGTGTGGAAATAAACGCTGTAGAACCTTTAAAGTGTGCCCTTTCCAGTGAACTCCAAAATGTCCCATTTAAAAAGCTCCTTCCAAAGTTTCCCACTCACCTTAGCATAGAAAAATGTTTGGAAAGTTATAAAATGGTTTGTTTACAAACTCTCCAAAGGTCAGATTCATGTGGTTTTCCATACAGCAGTTAAAAAACAAAAAACAAAACGTTGAACAGGCAGTAAAATGTAGCTTGGTTGCAAAATGGGAAAAGTTCCTAAACCAGTGGTATAAGAAAACGCTATTTTCAGTCTCCATTCTGGTCTGAAACAAAAGAGGCTGGTTAAAGCCATGCGGCTGGAGGGAACAGTTCAGAGCTCCTCATGCACCATATAGGCTGAGGAAACAAAGGCATGGTATCTATTTCCTCTCAAGGTGAGGGGAAGCGTCATAAGCTAATACTAAAGCAGGACAGCTTACTCTATGGCATCGACCCCTTCATGCATTCATTAGACTCAAGCATGCTGGTTATATGAGGCTGGTTTAGCCCACAAAGTATTGGTATGGTGGGCATTTGGCTAGGGATGCTTCCAGAAGTGTTGCTCCTAACATTACCCAGTGGTTGTTCTTACTCCGTAAGCTACAATGAGAATTGCAGTTGACTTTCCCTGCTATCAAGAGTGCTGTACTTTTCTCTATAAGTATGTCCCATTGGGTGTGGCATATTTGAAGGGTCCGGTCCTTCTGAATGTTTTAACTGGGACAAAAATGCTCATCTATCTTTGAAATAAAGGTCTACGACACCATAATGCTGTAATGACTAATGGAATTAGGTGGGCACCTAATTTCAGTAGGAATTCTTTTCCAATTTTTTTGCTAACTGTTAAGGACCCATCTGTTTACCTTGACCGCTAGTACCAGCCCTGATACTTTGGTATGGAAACATTTTACTGAATCTCTTTGTTATTGTTGCAAATGCAAAGTGGCGTATAAATTTGCTAAATAAAGAAAAACATTTCATATGGTTTTTTTCTTTAAAAACAAACAAACACTTCCTGGTCACTTTTAGCAACCAGATGATTTTACCAACATCATTGATGACAGTGACTGCAAAGGGTCTTTTAAAAATCTTTTTTAAAACAACATTATGGTGGTTTATTTTTTATGCACTTTCTCCTATAACCCTTCAAAACAGCTCCAGCTGTTGGCAGTACATAAGCACTTCCCAGTTCCACTGGGGAATCTCTCTTACTGCAGAGACCAGTATGTAGACAGTAGCCTTGAGCAGGGATGGAAGGATAAATTATGTTGCATGAATCCTCCCTTACTCTGTGAAGGGACTGCAGGGAAAGAGGAAGGCAAACTGGGCTCCGAGACTGCACTGCTGCGATGTTTCTGAGCCCTAATTTCTTCCCCTCCCAACACAGCACACTTCTGCACACCAAAGGAAAGATTAGCAGCGCCCTCCTTTCCCCCTCCAAAGTCACTGGATGGGGAAGGGCAAAATCCAGCTGTTTCTTCTCCTATGTCCCTGGGAGAAGAGATTTTCCCTAAAGTTCACCTTCCCACCATCACCACCCCCATTGTTTTTCACAGGTATCCCAGTCACCTGTATATATAAACAAAGCAATAAACTTTTAGAAAACTTATTTAGAGTAATAGGTACAGTTGGTCATCATTTCCATTTACAGGCCAAGGTCACCCATTGAATCCTCCTTAGCGAAGGAGGTATTTGAACTCAGGTTGACCATGCTATTTTCTGGGATTACGTTGGTTAATATGCTGTGTTTAAATCCCAAGCATTTTTGTAAGATTAAGTCCTAATAATGACTCTTTAGATTTGCACAGTAGCATAGCACACGGCTGGGGCTATACAAATATGATAAAACAAAATAACTGTATCATTAACACCAATCAAAACATCATTTTGTGATAAATCCACATGCAAATTACTCCCCCTTACTCCAGTTTGTTTACTTATTTTTTTTTGAAAGCAACATTCACTGAATGATTTGCCGTTAATGGAGAAGAGAAGATTAAGAAACAAAAACAGTAGCTTCAATCCATCATTAGGGAATTAATCAATTGGCAACCAGTGCAGGCAGCTATTTAGATCTGTGGCCTGAACAGCTTAATTGGGAGAAGCATGTTAAAAGGTCTAGAATGATGTTCAAAGGAACATAAATAGTACATTTTGGACTTCTCATCTGGCTTTGATTTAACAGTTTCTACACCAGGCACTTTAGGAAAAGAGCAAGAAAGAGAGAACACAATCTAGGCCTAATCAGAATATTCTTTCCTGACCTCATAACAAAGGGTCGTTTGCATTAAAAAAGTAAACAAAAATAGCTTAAACAGGGTTTGACTCCTCAGCATTTGAACATTTTTGCCAGCTATCTCTGAAGAGTACATTAATAATAATAAGATAAAAACACCCAGAAATATCAATCAATCGAAAAAAGAAACACACAACAAAAGCAGACGGAATCCACTCCTCACATCTCAAAATAGTGAGAATCTCCAGGGTTTGATTTATTTTTGGGTGGAGATAAGGACTAGGCACAATCCAGGCAGAGGCATTACTACCTCAGTTCAGGACTCCAGAGAGATGCACCTGGCACCAACAAGGTGCCTTCAACCAGTGTCTGTCTCTCTCTCTCTCTCTCTCTCTCTCTCTCTCTCTCTCTCTCTCTCTCTCTCTCAACATACCCCTCTTTTTGTCTATGTTCTAAAACTACCGTACCTTTGGTGCTCAGACAAGGAGGGAGGGTGGAAGGCAGACAGAGAGACATTGTTGGACTCCAGCCCCTAGCAACCCCAGCTAGCATGGCCAGTGGTGATGAGAGAGTTCTAGTACACAACACAACATCTGGAGGTCTACAAGTTGAGGAATGCTGCTTTACTCTCTTCTCACTCACACATGCACAGACACGCAACACAAACCTTTATCATCTCTCCTCTTAGATGGGCAAGGGAGTATGTGTAACTTTTCTGAAGCTTTGATGATGTGTGCCCCCCCCCGCAACTTCAAACATTCTAGACAGATGTCTGAGTATTTCCCAAACATTAGCAATCTCCATTATCAAGCAATCTCCTTAGCAAAGTCACAATAAGGTTTTTACTCAGTTAATGGATAGATTACACTTGAATAGTTTTCCCTTCCTGTTCCAGGTATGATTTCCAAGCCATCTGAAAGCAGGACCATGCCCCCAGAATGCCTACCAGGGCTCAGGCTATGAAACGTGTGTGTATCTTTCTACCTATCTAAGGAACAAATTATACATGATATTAAATGTATCTCTGCATTTAATGTGCACTTTTTAAAAAGCATAATTATCAGGACTACAGCAGACAGGGAGGAGCAGCTCAATTTCCCCTGCTGCAGTAGTGACAAAAATTGCTCCTTTGAAGCTGCTCTTTGCAGTTTGAAAAAAATCCCCCCCTTGGCACCAATGTGCAACAAGCCAGTTCCCTTCCCAACACTACATTCTGTTCTTCCAACATTCTGTCACACTTTTGTGTGACCAATGAAGAGAAACCCAAAGGCTATGCAGACAGAAGCTGTCTTGATAATTTTTTTTATCTCTGTGGCCACCAGGTACAGGAATAAGTTATGCCCCTCACTCACTGTGTGCCCAAGTGCACACCTACTTCATACATCCCCATACTCACTAAAATAGTTTCTGTCACTAAGCAGTGTATAGGCCCACCTTAGGCTGGTCAATTAGCTACAGCTGTTCATGGCTAGCCGGCTCCACTCTCCTCTCACCTGGATGACTGCAATGTGCTGTACATGGGACTGCCCTTGAAGATGGTTCAGAGACTGCAGTTAGTGCAGAATGCATCTGCTAAATTGGTAAGCGAGGAAGCCTGATGGGACCATGTGACACCAGTCCTGAAAGCATTGCATTGACTGCCAGTGTGCTACCATGCCCAATGTGTTACTACAAGCATGCAAAGCCCTAAACAGCTTTGAGCCCAACTACCAAAAAAGAGTGCATTTCTGTATAACACCATATTGTGCCCTTCAATTGGCAAGGATGGCCCTGCTAATGGTGCCACCGCAGGGTGCTAGCTCATTGGCATTGACAGGGCCTTCTCAGTTGCATTTTACCATTTGTTGAATGCCCTCTCTGGTGAGGTGCATCTGTTTTCCTTTTTATTAACTTTCAGGAGCATTCAAAACATTCCTGTTTACCAAGGCATTTGATGGCTGAATGTTTCTGTTCTTCGCAACCTTGAAATGATTAGCTGTGATTGTTTTTTAAATGGTTCTAAACTGTTGCTGTTGTTGTTGTTGTTTTTACAACATTGTTCTGATGTCTTTTGCTGCCCTGGGTTCCTTGGTGAGGAAGTGCTGGATTTAAAATTAATAACTAAACACATAAAGCAAAATAAATAAATAAACAAATATATCTTTTGGGGGTTATTTTTATAATTTGGAAATATGGCCCAGATCAAGAAGTGTATGGTACAACTTCACACGTGTCTGCCATCAGGGCAATCTGGTATCTATCTATGAGACACATCTTCTCGGGGCAATCGCAAACACACTCTTCATTAGTAACAGAAAATGATGCATGTGGTTACCTACCGCAGTGTGAACATGATGCTGCCAGAAGACTTTCACATGGAATTGCTTAGCTGAAGGCCCCTAAATGTTTTAACATCTCCAGGAGACAGCACCCTGACAATGTAAGTAAACCCAACAAACCTTATGAATGTATTGTACATGACGTTTATTTTGGAGCAAACATGTTGCCCTGCATTCCAACCCCCTGGAGGCATGGTGCCATCCTCTTTATTCGTCAAGAGTATGCCCAAATCCCAGAGTTGGCTGATCTGCAGGAGGCCCACACGTTCCCTGTCTCTGAAAAGAAAATCCAGAAGGCAGCCTTCAGAGTTTATCCAAACACAATGGTTGTTGGACAGACTAGACGTTTTGAGACGCTTCGCAAAAGTGGTGTTTGATTGGTATTTGGCTCTTCTGTGGTGCAGCAGCAAAAGTCTATCTTGATTTTTTAAGAACAATAGCTGGGCCAATTCCATCTCATTTTTTTAATGCAGGGGGGAAAAAATCATAAGAATTCAATTGATGCAAGGCCATATTGTGGGCTATACCCAGAAACAGATTTCTGTTTTAAGTCACTCCCATGAGTGCGGAATAACAACAGATATGTAGGGGTGAAGCCAAGTCTGAAATCTGATTTCCTAATCAAATGGAAGTGTTTTCTTTTATCTTTGACCTACTTGCCTTAGAAGCTGTTGGCAATTTCTCCATAGTCTTATTATGCATTTCTAACACCCCTAATTATTTGTAAGGTGAACCGCACAGCACAAATAGTTTAGAATCGCTTTCTTGCCCCTGAACTGTAGCATCACCTGCGTGGTGTATTTGGATCATCAGAATTGAGAATCAAGGTAGGAAGCTCTTGGGGCACAGTGTGCATCGAAGCTCTTCCACTTCACTATTCACGTTGCTGATCCTAGCTTCTTCTTCTAAAACGACACACAACTGATTGGTTAGAACAGCAGAACTGGAAAGGACCAACATATACAGCCCAAACCTATATCGTACACCTCAGCAGACCACAGAGCAACTCAGATCCCAGTGTGCTGTAGCAGGAAGGAGAGGATCCCTGCATAACAGCAAAAGCAGTTATCTCAAGATTATCGGAGTAAGGGAACCCACATGCAGAGGAAGCAAAATTACTGCACAATCACTAATCAGTATAACCTGGTAAAAAAATTCTTTGCAACTCCAAACAAGGCAACCTCTGAAAGTTGTGTGGGGCTTAATGCATTTTAGTGCTTGGTTATTAATCCTGTTTTTATTTATGCTTTCTCCATCCATTTGTTACCTGCCCCAAGTGTTTAGCATATGATGGACTATAAATTTAAATAAATAATACATTGGTAGGCTTCTCCCCCACCCCTTTGGCCATTAGAGCATTTCAAGAAACATTCTTCTTTCTTGCTGGTTTTTAAACTTAATACTCCAATCACAGAAGTCTCGGTCTAAGCAGAAAAGCTCTGGAAGGAGACAATAGGAAAATGGAGAGCATGGCAGAGGCACTAATGGGAACATAGCGGCGTTTTCTTCACCTCTTTCACTGCTCCCGTCCCCCCCTCCCTTGCCCATTTTTAACCACATATGTACTCTCAATTTCCCAGGCTAACTACAAAGCAGTTCTGAAATGTACAAGACAAATAACAATGTCAGTCAAGAACAGCAACTGAAGCTAAGTGGCAACTTACTGTGCACAAAGGTAGAGCAATAAAGTAAGCACGTGACAGAGATCCTTTGAGGGCTGGTGGCGCTGTATTTTTCCGCCTTTAAGAGAAACAGCAGTATTCTGTCACTAACATCGGCAGGGCCGGTTGAAATACACAAGTTTGACTGCAGAGAAATTCCTGGCATTTTCATCCGGCCTTTTTTTTGCGGGGGGTGGGGAACCCTCAGCCCTGCAAAGGGGACAGTTCTTAACAAAAGCCGGCAGCAGCCACCTCTTCATGTCAAGCTGCCCTAAAACAGCATGTGTGGGGCTCTTGTAAGAGCGTGTGCTTGCGGCTGGAGAGATTGTAATAAGGTTGGCAATTTTTATTCCTCCACCACCGATGGAATCACTACTATCACGTCCATCAGTTCCCCCTCCCCACCCCACTCTATCCACCCAAAATCCCACAGAAAGCTTCTCTTGACCCTGTCAGTTTTTTCACAGCCCTCCTTTTCAAATATACAGCCAGACTAGTTATATGTATTTATTATTATACCGTGTTACATTTGTACCTGCTATTCCACAGGCCTGACTCCTGCGCTTTTTCACTGCAGTGTAACATGCAGATATTAGCAGATGACTGTACGTATTTCCTTGCTATGAAAAGCTTCATTTCTGCAGATCAAGCTGTTGTTGGCAAACCTATTTGTACCCTACCACTCCTCCTGTGAGCGTCAGGTGGCGTACCTGGGTCTGTCTCCTTATATTATTAGTCTTATTTTATTTTCTTCACAACGGCCCTGCTAGGTAGTTATGCTGAAAGACCATGGCTTGATTTGAATTGAGATCATCCCAGCCCAGCTCTCTGTACACCACACCAGCTGCCATCAATTAAAAAAAAATATATCTCCCCTGCTCTAGGTGCACAGACTCTAATGTGCACAATGAAACTTTTTCATGCATGGAATCATGTGCTAAAGGAAGAAAAAACTCCTGCCTGGCCTTTCCCAGGATATGTTTTTACCGAGTGAGAGGCAATATACCAACACACTATCATCCCTAACAACTAATGCAATACAGAAGTCTATGTGCCCTATGGAGTTTGCTCCTATGGCAACAAGCTCTTTGCTTCTCTAAGAACGATTCCCCCCACCTCCCAAACTCTCCCAGGAGCTGGACAAATTAAGGACTTACATGCAGCAGCTGAAGCAGCTGACATTCTAGGTGAAGGAGATGGAGGAAGTGACTATGAAAGGGTGCAAGTGTAGGGCAGTATGGGGCACGGAGCATTGCCCTAGCACTGCAAGTGACCCACCTAGCCACATAGTTCACTAGCCTTGAGCCAGTCATAACTTCTTAGCCTGACCTACCTTGCAGGGTTGTGGGGCAGATAATATGGGAGGGTGACCACGTATGCTAGCCTCAGTTCCTTGGAGGAAGGCAGTTAAAGCAACAATAACTGAACGGAGTGAATAATATGGAAGCCACTGACGAAAAAATGTGAATATCACGGTCACTTCACACAATAACAAACAGCAAACTTTGGTATCCTTTTAGTGTGTAACGGGGGGCTTCCTCCAATCTCAACTTCCAACAAGTGCATCTCCATGATACACTCTATGATTCTGGCATTTGTCACGCTCACATTTTGTTTTTTAGGCGTATGTATTTAAAACGCCCTATGTGCATATCTAAAACGAATCTCAGATCAGATCCACACCAGGCATTGAAAGCAATATTCAGTGCACATTTAACGCACATTACTTCCCCCAAAGAATCTTGGGAACGGTATTTTCCTCCTTACAGAGCTTAACAAACCGTTATGCAGCCTCTTAGCTGCAATACCATTGTGAAAGATTGCCCGCAGCTGTCATTTGCAAAGGACTGCATCTATTTAGTGCAATCCATTCTAAACAACAACAACAACGACAAAAAGGAGGAAAGTGGTGGCTGATGTCCACATAGCGACTCAACACCAGTTAGTTGTAAAGGTGTGGTATTCAGGTTGAACCACAAAAGCAGATAGTGTTCTGTGCTATGTTGAATTCCTGAACGTGTTTGCTCCTTCATATGATTCACTATGGTTAAGTTTGAGGATTCTAACTTGAACTCTTCATATTTGCAAAGTGTGTTTCCTTCGCCTGCTTTTATTTTCTAACTTGCAGAACTGAAAAGGTCTTTTCAGTTCCAGTTGACCAAATTGCCAGTGAACAAGGAAGAGAATTTGGGGGGGGGGGATAGCACAAACATACCCTCCCGATTTTTTATCAGCTTGACAGTATCCCCAATCTACACTTCTTCAGTACAACAGCAATGAGTAAATCATTCCTGGATGTACGACCGCAAGCCATGAATCTCCTTATCAACCCTGGATGCTTCCCCTCATCTCCAAAACCCAATACCCTCTTCTGTGATAAATGATGGGCCTCTCAGCTATAATTCTCCATGTTTAGGATAATATAAAATTATGTGCCATGCATATTATAGGAACACAGACACTCTCTATTAATAGAAATTAATGCTGTTGTTACCAGATTGTACTTGGGCTGCCTCTGACAGATGAAGCAAAGCAAAAGGCTGGGAGGAGCTATTTGATTCACAATAAATAGATACCAAGATTTATGATTAAAATAGAACATCTTAATGATTTACCATAGCAATGAAACCAATAGGCTGGTGTTTCAATCCGATATCCACAAATTTGTATAATCCTCGGGGTAAAACAATTTAATGTGCTGTCTCTTTTATAGTTACAAAAGGCCTTTCATATGATCAATTATACATAAGAGTATAATAAATGTAACTTTCTTCATACTAATCACATCTAACTTAAATTCTCTTGTTGGTCTTTGGAGTGTATGTAGCATTCCCCATAAAGTTTTTAGTCTCTGCTCTTAGCAAAAGTTAATATGCCCAGAACTTTCAGATAAATCATCAGTACAAGGGTCTTTATACCCGCACAACTATTCACACAATTAGGGGCCACCTCCTCCTGTGAAAGACCCTTGCTTAATACAATAAACTTGCTCTTTTGTCTTAAATGGCACTAGGGCTTTCTTTTGCTGAAAAGGCTGAGTTTCATACTATGCCCCATGCATGGAATCATAGCTTAATTCTCTGAGTTATCCATGACCAGCAGAAGCATCTCCTTGGAAGTGCATTCATGCTCCTGTGGCAGGAAAAGATCCTTCTTATTCCGGGACATGCTGGCCCATGAGATGCAAAACCAAAGTTGTGCTTGTGCATGCACACACATGCATATATACTTCACGGCAAAAATATATAGCAAGAATTTGGCACCTCAAAAGTGTCCCCTGAGCCAACCACAGCACAGTGCTTCACTTTAGGGTGACCCTAAACCTGCTATGCCCTACACTTGTGTTTTGCCCTTTGTACCTCTTCCAGAAAGAAACACAACCATTTCACACTTGGGCATGCCTGAGACTGAGTTTGTGTATGCAACAGGGGGCTACAGCCAATCACAGCTCCCTGACACATGCCTCTGTATGACACATTCACTGCCACACTCACATTTTACATGTTTGGGCACAGACACAAAACATCTCAGATGCATACCTAATGTGCAAAGTGTCATCCACTCCCTTCCCTCCTCTGGCCACTGATAAGGCTGGCCTTAGATTAAATGGTGGCCTGAGTAAGGAATATCTTTGGTGCCCCTTCCATTCAAATTTCCATTTCTTTCAATTATCTTGGGTTTTTATTTTTTATTTTTATTGTATTTATTAGGTTTTATACTTTGCAGGTAGTACATAAAAGCAATATAACAAAACAACAAGAAAAATGTAAACATGTGGGAAAGAGTAAGTACTATGGCTTGAGAAATAAGTGAGAGGTTATCATAAAAATGTAGAGTATGTCTGCATAGATCTTGGGTTGTTTTTATTTATTTGTTGTCTTTATAGCTCATCTTTTCTCCAGAGAGGTCAATGTGACATACATGGCTCTCACCCTCCTCATTTGATCCCCACAACAACCCTGGCCCAAGGTCACGTAGTGAGCTTCATGGCCAAGTGGGGATTTGAATCCTGGTCTCACACATCCTAGTCTGATAAATTGTGTGCGCATGGATCTGATCATAGCCACATACACTATTTGTTGAAGTGACACGGATATTGTATATTTCCACATCAAATTAAAATAGCAACCATATTAGCACATTGCTGGTCATGCTGATTTGTGTTGGCAGCTTTACGAGTGAAGATGAACATTTTTATCCTTTAACTGCTGAGTATCCACTCAGTTGAGTAGCCCAGTTGAGTAGATAGCCCATTACAGTTTATCACCAAGCCCTAGGCTGCTTGCCTCTAGAACTTAGCTTGGGACATTCCCACTAACTCCTGAGGTTTCCATTCCACCAACTAAGACCAATAACGAATTTCGCCAACAGCTCTATAAGAGCCTCAGCAGCAGCCAGATGTGGCAGAAGACAAAGACTACCATTTCTCTGCTTCCAACATTATGAGGCTAAAACCAAATGTAATCTAGGACTCTACCAGCCCAAATAAAAACCTCACATTATTCACCCAAATACTCAGTCACATTCATACTCTCACCTTAGTTAATCAGGTACCAATTCCTAGCTCCCACCTGAAAAGTGGTCAGACTCCAACCCCTTCCCAACTGTCCCTCACCTAGGACAGCACTGTGCACCCCCAGGGTCAGCCAAAACACAACCATAAAGGGGTGGGGACCCCCACTCATAATTCCCTGAAGCAATGCACGGCAATTCTTTACAGCTCAAGGAATAGACGTGAAAACTCCCGTTCCCTCTCCAGTACTTCTTGATGCCAGATGCTGTTGATTGGAGGGCAAGCAATATATCTCCAGGTGAAACTTGAAAAATTAGAATATTGTGGAAAAGTCCATTTATGTAAGCAAGTGTTTTCATTAGCTACTGCAGTTTAATATCTGAGATAGACTCATGACATGCAAAGCAAGATATGTCAAGCCTTTGTTTGTTATAATTGTGATGATTATGGCATACAGCTGATGAAAACCCCAAAGTTGAAATTGTTAATTTGGGGTTCTCATCAGCTGTAAGCCATAATCATCACAATTATAACAAATAAAGGCTTGTCATATCTCACTTTGCATGTCATGAGTCTATCTCATATATTAGTTTCACCCTTTAAGTTGAATTACTGAAAGAAATGAAACTTTCCACGATATTCTAATTTTTCGAGTTTCACCTGTCAATAAGAGATAGGCAGGTGTCAGGAAACCCCCCTCCCCGCGGCTGGTAGGGTCGCGGGAGCGTCTGCAGTATAGAGAACCCCAGAAGCTGATTACCAGTTCGTCCTCCCCCTCAAGCACCGGAAGCGACCATTCCTCCAGTGGGGAGGGGGAGTCAGAGGCAGGAAGGCGATGCAGGGGCTCTGAGAGGATCGCGGAGCCTCAACACTGAGGGGAAAGTGGGGAACGGGGTCAGGTTCCCATGCTCCGAAAGGGTAGACAGGAAGGACGTGGAAGGGGGAGGCGGTGGTTCAGAATCCCACGCCTCTTTTGCTGGACAAAGAACAGGAAGTGGTCATTCCTGGACTCTGCAGAGGGATGAGATGGACGTTTGATCTTTTGCTCCACTGTACATAGCTGTGCACAATAAAGAACTTATTTTTTAGAAGTTCTGCGTCTGGCGCTTTACTCATGAGCAACCACTAAACGTCCTTACAGCAGGTATGGCCAATTCATACTTCTTGGAAGTAGGAAGCCAGAGGTTCTCAGCCACCACCCCTCGCTTCTGATTATCTAGCTGCCTCCCATCTTCTGCTGTGTCCCGTGATGCAAATACTGTTCCTGACTCCCCTTGGCTGTTCAGAGGGAAGGTAACCAGATTCTCACTATCACTTCACTGTGGGCAATGAACACCCAAGCTAGGAATTCAGGCTTCATGTTGGTTATTAAGCCAGGAGGAACATACCTTGGCGTATTATCTTGGTGCCTTGACTTGGTGCCAGAGTCCCCCTCTTCAGACATAACAGGCAACAGTGGCTTAATACAAGCCATAAATGAAGTTCTGAAGCAGCACATTGGGGTTAGAAAGGAGGGCACAGGGAGGAAGGCTCAGCTCCAATGCATCTTCCCAGCTTCATAAACTGTGGTTTGTAAAGCCCTGAACAATTGCCCAAAATGGGCCTGTAAGTCACAAATTAAGTTCCTAGCAATGGAACACTACCCACATAAATGGCCATTGATTGGCAATCCCAGCTTACCTTTGCAAGTGCAAATATCTGAGCTTTCCTGATATGTCCCTTCATCATCCTTGGCATACTGTTCTGAATAGACACATCCCTCCAGCTTTTGAACATGTTGCCTTAAAGTCTGGCACCTTTTTGAAACTAGGCTGTCAGGAAAGGAAAAATGAACAAGAACATTGTAATCTGTTTCGACCATTGTGAAGAGAGAGACATCTGGTAGGCCACTTGGAAGTCAGCCAGCGATGAAGGCTTCAATTAAAATAATGAACGCTTTCTCAGGAGTAGCACCCAACTCATTAAAGAAGCCCCCCATGTGACTTCTCATGTCATCAAAAGAACATCACTAGAGGGGGGAAAACAGACTAGTGAAGGAGAAAGAAGGGGGACAAGTACAAGAGGATAAAATGGATTTTTAAAACCTATAAATGAATAATATGTTTCTCAGATGTTCTGTAAAGACTTGGATTGGAGCAGACTCAAACAACCCTCTTTTTTTAACATGTTACAAAATTAAAGCAGCAGTTGTGGCATGATATTTTTGGTATGCTGCACTAGGGCGTGTTGAATTTTTCATCTTTAAAAATCCTGATTTGAGGGGTGTTAAAAAGTTGTGGTATGATTAGGTAATTTGAAATATATTTTGGTTACTTGTAAATATTTAGGTCTTGCTTGGTAAATATCTATGTGAAAAGTTCCTACTTTTTATTTTTTTTAAATTTTTCTGTCATTTAAACGTATATGTTATTCCCAAATTTTCATGAAAACAGATGTTGATAAGTGCCTAAAATTGATTACAAGATATTGTAGTTCTGTTATATATGTATTGTAGTTATCTGTATTATTAATATTAATATTATTAATTATTGATATGTAGTTATCTGTATTATTAATACTGGGTATGTTTAGCCTGGAGAAGAGAAGGTTAAGGGGTGATATGACAGCCATGTTCAAATATATCAAAGGATGTCATATAGAGGAGGGAGAAAGGTTGTTTTCTGCTGCTCCAGAGAAGCGGACACGGGGCAATGGATTCAAACTACAAGAAAGAAGATTCCACCTAAATATTAGGAAGAACTTCCAGACAGTAAGAGCTGTTCGACAGTGCAATTTGCTGCCAAGGAGTGTGGTGGAGTCTCCTTCTTTGGAGGTCTTTAAGCGGAGGCTTGACAGCCATCTGTCAGGAATGCTTTGATGGTGTTTCCTGCTTGGCAGAGGGTTGGACTGGATGGCCCTTGTGGTCTCTTCCAACTCTAGGATTCTATGATTCTAATATTATACAATGGTATGCGATTTCTTTTTTGCTTTGTACAACCAGTGATAACTGCTTCACTATGACTACAAAGAAGAGAACAAGGCAGGGAACATTCACACATATGAGCAACCTTATTGGAAGTGGAAGAGACATGTTAAGATATGGACTGTTGCTGAGAGAACAAAGTAAGTGAGGATATGAGAAACTATCCAGCTGCCAGTGTTGCAAAAGACTTATAGCCTAAAGTACTTGAAAAATGGGAACGAGCAAACTGTTCTTTTGTTTTCCCTGTTGTGAATTCAAGAGTTACAGTATTAGCAAAGATTCAAGAAAGTTGAGAGCAAGCAGAAAACATATCTCTTGGAAGGGGCAAGTTAGATATTAAAGAAGCCTTTGCTTTAAAACTTGACAAGCTCTATGACATTCTCAATTGCAAATGTGAAATCATTATGTGCTCTGAATTTGGCTGTGCTACCGATTGCACAAAAGAAGCTCACATTAATTGCACATGCTCTAAAGACAAGAAGATCCCAGTGAAAGAACTTGCTTTCATTAAAGGCCAGAGAAACAATATTGGTTCTATTGGACCACACCAAATTGGTTTGCCAGATTTTCCAGAACGTAACAGACTGATAAAGAAGCAAAAGCGAGGAGAAGTTGAGAGAACAAGACTTGCTGATGCTGAATAGAAAAAGGAATGTTTGCAGACTTCTTCACTTCCATCACATGAAGAAAGTTCCTCGGGGGTTGGAAATGAAAAAGAATCTGATACAGAAGATGGAAGTGAATCAAATTATGATTTAGCAGCTCCTTCAACTTCTAATGGAGAGAAACAGTACAATACATTAGATATTCCTAATGTTGCTATGCAGAGCATCAGATACGGTGTTGGTCTTCGTGCCACAGCTGCAATTACCACCGCTGCATTTATTGATATTGGCTTGATCACTGAAGAGAATACGAAACTTGTTGTTGACCACAATAAAGTAAAGAGAGCACAGGAGAAATTGATGTCATCATTAGACAATGAATTTGAAGAAATTCAAATTCATTGTCTAATGAATTTGAAATTCAAATTCATTGTAAGGTGGCTTACAACAGCAAACAGACTTTGTCGCTTGTGAGTTTCCAAACATGGCCTAAAAGGCAAAAACCTCAATAATTTAAGGCTGATTGTAGAATACATTGTTGGTGTGTACTATCCGTGTTGGTTCAATATAAAAGTAAAACATTTGTGGATAGAAGGCCCATGTCATTTGTTGTTTCAATTGCAACAGCTTAGACTGCAAAACAAGGCTGCTGTTTTGCTGACTGTTAAGCGTTCAGCGTGGTATGCATTTAGTGAAATGTTAATTCAGACACTGCTGTGCTCAAATAATAAGGAAGAAAGGAGAGCTGGAATTCAAAAGATCATCGATTTGAGAGGTGGCAATGATGATATATTTGGAGACCTTTCAGTACGTCCAAGGAAGACACCTTCTATAAACACCTCTGCTTCAAACTTATTGGAGTTGATAGACTGGTTTGATGGAGTTTATGAACCTCCATTAACATGCAAAATGACCTTGACAGAAATAAAGGAATTTGTTGACAAGCCTATGCAAGTTCCTCAGTGGCCTTGTCATGGTCAAGGGATTGAAAGATGTGTGAAACAAGTCATGGAGGCTGCAGAGAGGCCAAGAAGCAGGTCGTCTGCTTTTGTCAAGAAATGAATCAATACAGGACTTGATGAAACTTGTTATTAATTCCAATTAATGTTATTCTTTTTTTTTAACTATAATAGGACGTTATAAGATAAAGTGATGATATGTTGTTACAGCTGGAAATAAAATTTCTTTATATTTTGCTTGTATAAAATGATTAAAAACTTTAACTTTGCTTCAAAATGCGAGTTTTTGGCTTTTTTTTTAGTGTATTTCAAACAAATCTCAATTTACCAAGCTAAACATCAACCAATCATAAAAATAATTGCAGATTTGGATTCCTCATGTGCAATTACATATTTTTAGACCCCCTCATTGAGCAAATTCACAAAATAAAATTTTCCGTCCTTAAATGACACGCCCTAATGCTGCACAGTTCTTGTGAATGTTCCAATACACTGGCATCATGGTTTACCACAGCCCCATAATTCCTAGAAAAGCAGGTCACACCAGGAAGACACATTCAGCCTTTCTACTTAATAATCACTCAGTGCAATAAAATGTTCAATGCAGTGGTGTTAATTTTACTTCCTGGTTGGATGAAGAGGATCTCTTTATGTGGATAAGGTATCTTAAACATTATTATCGAACTGGTCATTGTCCAAAGCCCAGCTTCCAATCCTCAAACAGGAAGATGGAGTTATGGTGTAACCTACACATGTGTTCTCAGAGGCAAACTCGCTGAGTTGAATGGGGCTTACTCCCAGGTAAGTAGGTCTAGGATTTCAGCCTAAGCAGCCAGTGGAATATTTTGAAAGCATGCAGGAATGTCAACTGGGGTCTAGGTGTCTGCTACACCTCATCACAGTCTAAGCCTGAAGCTGGAGCCGAATGTATTTTGATGCTGGATCAGATAAGTCTAGCAACATTCAGGTGTGGGCATTCCCATTAATTTCTCATAATATTGTTCAAGTAAAGTTAGACATCGAGCATTATTCTCTCCAGGCCATTTATAATGACAAAAATAAGCAAAGCCTATGTCGCTCTACAAGTGCTTAATAAAAATGCGGTGCTGAACCACGCTACCCTAATTTGGAGCTGTGGTCATCCAGTAATGGAGTAAGGAAGGCTTAAATTAGAGGCTCGGCATAGCAGAATGCAGTTGCTAATGAGCCAGCACAGAAGTTCCTTCTCAAGCTCATTTAGAGTTTGTAATGGCAATTGGTTCATGACATTGTGAGGTCATTATAGTGGCCAAATTATTTTAGCGCAGCTCTTCAGAGACCTTGTTATGAAGCCAGTATGAGGTGATATTACAATGGTAAAATTATTTCCACGCACACTTTGGAGAAAGCAGCACTACAATGCTCTTAGGGTGAAACTGCACTGCAAGATTACAATCTGAAGTGAGAGCACAATGCAAGTCTGTGGAGATTAGACTCAATTATGATGTCAAAACAAAATGAAAAAATGTCAATGCAAGTTATACCATTAAGGTCGAGACTTAAACCTAGGAAAGCTCTGCATTAAAATCCCACGTTACCTTTAAATCACATTCTTGTGCTCAGGTGTTGCGGCATGCATGCTGAATGCTTTGTTCAGCTGTCTTGCACCAGTAGGGCACCGAGATGTTCCATAGGTGATCACTGTTGCTGAATCGTGCAGGTGTTGACTGACTGACTTAACTAAAAAAGACCCAAGGAAATGTAGCATTAATAGTTGCAGCTTAGCAACGGCACAATAACACATGCCTCAATGGTTCTGCTCAGAATATGCTCCTCTTCCCTCTCCCAGGAATGACCCTGGCACCAGATAGGCAGATAAGAACTGAATGATGCAGCAAGTCCCGTCCCCCCAAGTGTTGGCCTAAGCTTAGGGAACTCTATGCGTTGGGACAGCACTAATACATCTTTCAACCTTCCTCTTTCACTGAATTTTCTGAGAGTATTAAAAAAAGGCATGGGTTGAGTCCTGAATCACATACCTGACTCAAAGTCATAAATCAAGTAACTGTCACCATGAACACATGTGGGGCCTCCTGACAAGGTTATATTTACCAACTGGTGGCCAAATAATGACAAAATTCCATGTCGCCATTTGCCATTATGAAGAGCTTCACATATGGTCTGCACGTAGGCTTAACATTTCTTCAGATGGAGAATCAGATTCATACATAGACAGGAACCTGACGGCTGTTTTGCTGCCTTCATTAACATTGATGGGGCAGTTCTTCCAGGTAAGAGCTCAGTATGGATAGAAACCATAAAACTATAGATTGTGGCAAATGCAGTCAGATTTCAGGGACTGCAGTGAATATTTCCTTTTCTTTTTTGTGCAGGCATTTCTTGTATACATTTTGTATACTTTCCCCCCATTTCATTTCTGTAGCAACTGAATGGGTTTGCTTCGAGTTTTAGATTCAAATTATTACAAACCACATTCCCTGGTACCAAGCTCATGTCAGAAAAATACAGATTCTGAATGAGAAAATTGAATTAATTTGGCAACCTCCCAAATCACAGCTCATATATTTCAACCATAAGGTATGTAACACTCAGTTTTGTTGTACCTGTTCTTGTAGGGAAGCTTTGTTGGTGGGGTGGGGTGTTACTGCCAAAGATTTGCTCTGCTGCTAAATCTGTCGTCATGTATATGCAAATAGTTAATTGTGTTTTATACCTGCATTATCTGTTGCACTGATTATATCAGCCTCAACCTGTGTATACTGATACCATTAATTAGCATAAAGAGTTATTCCTCAAAACCCCATGGCTGTACCTCTGACTCATTTGTCATGAGGGTAGTAGAAGTCAAGCACAGTGCAGTAATATACCAAATTTAGCCTCTGAGATGCAATCATCTTTATTAATTGTCTAATGTAGCAGAGCCTGATGGAGATAATACCATCCTGCAGGGTGCTGATAACCTCTTACTTGTCTCTTAAGTCATTTGAAGCCTGATACAAAATTGTATCAAAGGAGCTTCCACCCACAGGGCAATTCCATTTTTGGTGGGGTGATCCACGGTAGGGCCCTCCACACTGGTGCTTTTTCATGTGGGTGGATTCTTCAACATGCCACTGGTGCAATAATCATGCACTAGTAGTGGGTTTATACTGGACCATCCACACATCATTTTTCTGCCATGTTTCTCTAACGTTGCAGCATTGCTGACCATCTGGGGCATTCTTGCACTATGGTGCACCAAAAGTGGGACTCAAAAAATCCCCAAACCCCGGTATATTTGCACTGTAGAAAATAACTAGATTTCATCCAGACATTATGGGGCATGCCGGGATTGAAAATGAAGCAGTATATCTACCCCCAAACCTTTGCATGTACAAGTACTGTAGTGTTGAAAGCAGAATTGCTTATAACGTCCCAATACCATCATAAGCACAAATAATCACGAATGCACAATTATAAGGACATATGGAGGGGCCCAGAGAGCAGACTACATGCTAGAACCATTCCAGAATCCACTACCTGCACACTGTATTGTGACTCAAATGAGCCAGACTTCTGGCTTCCTAACTATGAACCCCACTGAATTCTGTATGAATCCTGCATGTTAAAGAACAGGGCCCAAACTGCATGGGATGTTCTGTTGCAGGTTTTTTTCCCTCCACACAGACACAGATTTAAAACCAGATAAACAAAAGTGAAAAATTTGGCAGAAGACCAGCAGTGCAGGCAGGCAGGAAGGGGCTGTTTTAACGCTTTCCCTTCTGGTTTTTTTCCTATTGAAATCAGCTCCTGCAGCTGCTTTTTGGTCCATGTCAGAAGAGATACAGGTACTTCTACTTTGTTTGTTTAAATGATTTCTATTCCTCCTGTCTTTATCAAAGTGCACTGAAGGCAACTTATAATAAAAAGAAAACTCGTATGCTTTGGAAATGCAGAATAAGAAATACAAATTGCAGCCAGTAAAAAAATGGGAGTTGAGACATCAAACTGACCTAATAAAGAAGACACTCACTAAAATAATATCACTGCCTACCTAAAGGCGAGCAGCATGGAGGTCTGGCTCACCTCTCTATACAAGCTATTTCAAAAACCTGGGCACCACAACTAAGGCGGTTCTCTCTGGAACAGGTAAGAAGAGGGCCTCCATAGTGGAAGAGAGCCCCATGGCAGATTTCACTTGTGGTGAGGCAATTCCAAAGGTATTCCAGCAATTCCAAACACAGCTGGTGGGAGCGAAGTGATGTTGAGTGGGCAAATGGCCAGGGATGAAATAGTTAAGAAACTGCCTCCCTCCACCTCTCAATATGCCTTTTATTTGAAAAACAAAACAAAACACCAGCCTCTTAAATAGTTGCTTTGGGTTAAAAAAAAACTTTGGGGTGGTGGAAACATTTGCAACCGAGCATCACATGTAGTATGGGCCTAAACATCCACAGTAATTGAAAATGCTTACAAGAAGTAGGGAAACAGCATTTAGAAGCAAGCGAGCCTGTGAGCATAGCTCCCACTGTGCCACTTAGAAAACGGACCCTTCTTCATCTCTTTATCATTTTACTTAAGGTATTGTTAATGTGTGGAATAACATATCTCCCCAAGTAAAGAACTGCTTCTAAAACAGTAGACCCGCTTAATGCTTCCATTATTGATCTGTGCAGAGGTGTCTCGTGCCAAACGGCTCGTTCTCTTCTCTGCAGCTCCAAGGAAGCAAGCTGCATTTGCTTTTGGCAAGTTATGAACTCACGCATTTTATGCAGCACTAATATGAAGCGAATGCCCTTATAAATAATCTACGCAAGCAATCTTTGACATTAATATACTTTTAGTGATACTGAACCAGGGCGGATAAAGTTCAAGAAAAAGACCTACGACATTAAGGCCTATGAGGTTTGAAAGCTACACAACTGCACTTAAAACAAAACAAAACAAAACAAAAATCTTTATTCGGTTTTTGCCACCTGCTCTTATATTTTCTGTTCACCTCCCATCTACATTCCACTTATAAAAACAGTTTAGTTTTTATGGGAAGGTATGTCAACAAAAGCAATAGCTTGGATCCTGAGAACCAGCAGCAGAAGTGAATTCATGGAAAGGGAATTTATTCATCTCTTCTTTCCCCGAAGAAGAAGAGGAGGAGTTTGGATTTGATATCCTGCTTTTCACTACCCGAAGGAGTCTCAAAGCGGCTAACATTCTCCTTTCCCTTCCTCCCCCACAACAAACACTCTGTGAGGTGAGTGGGGCTGAGAGACTTCAGAGAAGTGTGACTAGCCCAAAGGTCACCCAGCAGCTGCATGTGGAGGAGTGGAGACACGAACCCGGTTCCCCAGATTACGAGTGTACCGCTCTTAACCACTACACCACACTGGCTCCCTTAAATGCTTCTCTGGGGGGTCAAGGAGCCCTCCTGAAGACTGTAGGATTGAGTGCAGGGAGCTTCTGGGTATGGCTCCCAAATTAAGGAGATTTACCTGCTACAAGTAGGTTTTCGAATATTCCCCCCCCCCAGCTTCCTGCACCTGATTCTTCACTGTTCAGGAGGAAATTTGTGACCTTCTAGAGCAGAAGCCTTCAACTTTTTCAGAGCCAGCACCCACCTTTAACCCAAACATGCACTTAGGGGACCCATTTCTTAATTTTTTTCCACGTTTGTATGGTGGTTGTTCTGCTCCTGCTGCTCAATACGTAGCATGTCCTGATTAGGGATGTAAGAAGGAATCATTTTCCATTCCTCCCTGTTGCATGAAGTAATGTTTCCATTCCTGCACAATTTGCCTACTGCCAAAAACTACAGTGGTGCCCCGCTAGACGAATGCCTCGCTAGACGAATGCCTCGCTAGACGAAAGGCATTCGCTAGCGGAAGGCTGCCCTGCAAGACGAAAATGTCAATGGGGCGGCCTCGCAAGACGAAAAAAAATATTTATTTATTTTTGCGCGAAAACCTCCGCGCTGCATTGCCGCTTCGCTAGACGAAAAATTCGCTCTACGAAGACACTCGTAGAATGAATTATTTTCGTCTAGCGGGGCACCACTGTATACTATTCATATTGCTGTCCACTGTGGCAAAATTACACAATTTAGGTAATTAATTACATAAATTAAGATGGAATTGTCATAATTCCCTTTTAAAGCCAACCAACATGGTGGCTTCTTGTGGGAGCAAATTGCAGTGTTTTTTCTGCGTGCTGTGTGAAGAAGTATTTTCTTTTGACTGCCCTGAATCTTTTAATAGTCATCTTCATTGGATGACCACAAGTTCTAGTGTTATGAGAGTGTGTCTTTCCAGGCTCTCCATGATAAACTTCTATTATGTTCCTCTTATTCGATTTAAACTAAAAAGACACCCACTCACCCTGCAACACCCAGTCTTCTTGTAGTGATCTGGATACTCACCCTAGGCTCCTTTCTTCCCTGCCCAAGTTTGAGCTGCATATAAATGCTCCATCGGACTGAGGTTTTGGACCCTGCTTCCCTTCTCTGTGTTGCATACCTGACCACCCAGGCCCCCTCCGCCATCTGGATGAAAGATACTAAGATCGTTTCTCCAACTCTGAGTGGTTCAGTGTTTCAGTTCATTAGTTTTTGTTATTGAAATGGGAGTCTCATGGGAAGGTGATCTCATCATGTACTGAGTTTCACTTTTTGTAAGAGAGAGAGAGAGAGAGAGAGAGAGAGAGAGAGAAGCATACCTCGAGGTTACTTTTTTAAAAAAAATAGAAAAATAGACTTAGACTGTGAGGCAGGAGATGGTACAAAACATGCACATAAGGGTGGCCATTTGTACTTTTCAGAGAATAATCCTCTACTTGGAGGTGTCTTCTATTGGAAGGACTGTCCAGTCAAAGTCCAGTGTAAAGATGAAGGAAGAGCAGAGGCCTTGAAGTTGCACATCAACAACTAGCAACTGGACAGCAGACTGAACAGGCATCTTGGTCACCTGATCAGAGTCTTCCTATGTTTTGTGAGATGAATTGCTTTTTTGTTAAATTTTAGCAACTATTTCTCAGTCTGCATTTATACATATAAATTAGCATATTCATACCCTCCAACATTTCTCTGATGAAAATAGGGACATCCCATTCCATAATTATAATTTTACTATTTATACCCCACACATCTTACTGGGTTGCCCTAGCCGCTCTGGGCAGCTTCCAACATATAAAAAAAATAAGACATTGAACATTTTAAAAAACCTTCCCTATACAGGATTGCCTTCAGGCGGCTCGGGGTTGGGTAACTCCATGCCCTCCAACATTTCTCCAATGAAATTAGGGACATCCTAACGAAAAATGGGACATTCTGGGATCAAATCAGAAACCGGGATGGCTTCTCTAAATCAGGGACATCCCTGGAAAATAGGAACACTTGGGGGATTTGCATATGCAGTTTTTTTAAATGCAAATTGATGCAAAGGGTTAAATTCCCCACTTCAGATGGGGGCAAATGGTTCAATACCCTCTTCTGTCTCCACTGCGCAGCCTGCCGGATCTGGATCCCCTCCCATTGCTAATTAAGTACTTAACATAATGTGTAGTTTGTCCCCTAGACAACATGCCTAGTAGTGGTTTCTGGTTTGCAGATTGCTTATTACTGCCTGGCTTTCTTGTGGGCCTGCCTGAATGAAAGTATGTCGGTGAATCTCTACCTCACATCTGTCTGGATGTCACAGTGACTAATACGGCATTCTGTCATTCTCCAACATTAAGCATAGCCTCCCAAACTCCAGACATGTAGATATGTGATTACACTGCCATGCAAGTGAAGTACGAGGCTGTGACATACCCCTCAACTGTCCCAATTTAAGCTGGGCACCCTGTTTTGGGGGACAGTGCTCTTGCACAAGTAACATGACTTGTACAGCAGCATGGCCCCAAAAGATGTGCGTCCCAGTTTTACAGTTGAGCATGGGTTGGAGGGCATGCTGTAGTCAGTGTAAGTAAAGCATGTGGTCAGCAGCTATTGTGTGAGTCACACATGCTTAGGTTTGGTTACTGACTCAGCTGACTCAGTAGAATATGGAAACATTTATCCCACGTGGCATGGTTGTATTTCAGCATGGGAGGGGCTAAATCTCAAATTTCATTGGAAGTCAGGATCATGCCATCTCACATGGAAGCCCTCCACCTACTCATGGGTATATTTTGACTAGTTGATGTTACTAAGTGAGGGCACCATGGCACTCTGCACATGTTTAAGGCACTTTATAGGTTGTCTGCAAATCCTGGAGAAAAGGTGAGGTTTAGCAACTGGAACCCTACCAACACAAAAAAACTCCAACAACTGCCAATTCAATCACTCAGCTATAAGCCTACCCCCCTTTTTTGCAACATTTTGAATATCATGTGTATAGATCCATGTTCAGTTGTGCAAACCCATGACCCCCCCCCCCAAAAAAATCTTCTTTTTTATGAGAGTATTAACCAGATTACTGCAGAACAAAAAAACCCACTGCCTTATAATACAC
Source organism: Lacerta agilis (assembly GCF_009819535.1). Taxonomy (NCBI): domain Eukaryota; kingdom Metazoa; phylum Chordata; class Lepidosauria; order Squamata; family Lacertidae; genus Lacerta; species Lacerta agilis. The sequence continues at coordinate 43,239,719 of NC_046318.1, read as the reverse complement.
TGGCTATTGTAGTCTTGCAGAAAATAAAGAAAAAACAAGCTTCCAAAAATTGAAGATTTTATGCAGTGCCATTTTACCAGCAGTGTGTCTGTCTTCATTTGCAATAGCAGATAAATAAATTCCTGGTAGAATCTGTATGACACTGCCCTTGAACATAGTCTCTGATGAGCAAGTTGATATAACATTAAATCCTTCTTCTTTTTTAAATTCTAAGGCCTACTCCAAATGGGAGAATTGTGAAATAGATGGCTTTAAAAGGACAATATGACTTTAAGATGTACAAATACATAAAATCGCTGAGAATTATACACTTTAGGCATTTCATGGAGCCTGAGAGAATCAAGGAACATTTCAGGGAGATTACAAGGAACACAAGGGATTTTTCCCCTTTAAAATTGTATAGACAGAGCTGACTTTGGGCACCTGCTGAATTACTATTAAAAATTAAATTACTAAGCCTAAACTAACTTGAAATTTCTATTTCCGACCCGTTTGGAGGTAGTTCCGCAGGCAATGCCCAAGGAGTACTATGCCTTCCTGCAGGTAGCAATGTAGCCGAAGCACCTTGCTAATTGTTCAGTCCTCTCAATTTAATATTATCAATGGAAAATACGAGGCCAGAATCATATTCAGTCTCTGATGAGCCTCTTTCCTCGACCAAGTTATCAGAGATCCAGATTGTTGCAAAGGTGAGTCTGTAATCAGAAATGGCAGATTAATCTGTGTTGCATTTAAAGAAGTTTCAGAGATAGTGCTGGGTTCTTTGTACCCCAATTGGACCCACTCTACCCCGCTTGAGGTTTGGAATTCCAGATGTCACCTGGAAAAGAGACATCTCCTGTTACGGGGCCATCAAGTAACACTATCTTGTTCCCCCAGCCTGAAGCGGACTGTTGTCACTTTCAGTTGCTATTTGCTCTGAAAACAGTGGCTCCTGGATAACAAGGGGTGACATGACACAGACTGCAAATACCATATTGTGGCAGCTGGAAGATAATGTGTGTTACCAGAGAATTCACAAAGGGGGGAAACTTTGAAACACTTTAAAAATGCAGGTGCACAAATTACTCATGCCAGGAGCAGCGGTGGCATTTTGTAATAAAATTGTATGTTTATTCGCCATCGTTGAATATGTGCACCTTACAGTTTCCGGAGAGAAGGTTGCACAATGCTGGATAGTTTGCCAAAGGATTTAATGCACGTACAGAAAGGAAATGCAACTTATCAATTATCAATTTATAGGGATATATTCCATCCTTCTCCTGCAGATGGAATGCTTGCTGATGCTTTGGGGAGTTTGGCAAACAACAGAGGGCTCCTCCAGATGATCTGCTTATTGAGCATTCATCCTGCTTTGCTTGCACAACAAACAATGTAGAGGTTAGGCTATGCCCAGTCTTTATCAAGCATTCATTGGATTTGTTTATGGGTTTGTTATTCAACAATGAGCCTTTGCCCTGACTTCCTTGTGCAGTATTTATACACCTTCCTGTTGATCATTTGTTCATCCTTCACTTTTCAGTGCATTCCCTCATCACTTTCCTAACAGCAAAAAGTCTGTTTCTTTCTTTTTAAAAGTGAAGACGTTGCACTAGGGCAACAAAGCACTTAAATCCAAGGAGACCATTTCTGTATTTTATGGATTCCAATTGTTCTTCACTTATCTGAAAGTTCCGTGCCATGACAAGAATCAGGGTTCTTAGTATTGTTGAAGGCAGTTATATCTCCCCTCCTGCAGATTTTAGCCAGTGCCAGCTTTCTGCCCGCTTTTTTGTGTTTGTTTTGGCTCTACTGAGGTTTGACTTGCTGACTGTTCTCATATGTATGTGGAAAATATACTGCAGGCTGGTTTCTGTATGCTCCTATGTGAACTGTGGTAATTTGGGGAGGATGGCCTCCTGAAAGCTTCCATATGAATTTTTCTAATGCTGGAGGCACACTAGCTGTGTGCTCCTGTTGAGTATGTAGATTGAAATGTCGAGCAAAAGATCTGAATATTTAAATCTCCCCTCCCCTCCTGCTTATAAAGTAGCACAACAATTACCTGAAGAAGAAAAGAAGATTATGATTTTAGCTTGATAGTGAATTGAGCGAGCTCTGGAAAAATATTAATCCCTCACATTTATTTCATGTAGAACTGGATTTGCTTTTGATACTGGAAAGGCAAAATAAGACCAGTGAGACAAGAACTCCACCCATATCGAGGGAGTTGAAAGTGGTATTCCATTTTTGTCCCTCTTGGTCAAACAATGCTTTTGAAAGCTGCCTGAAGGTATTGGATTAGTCATAGGTTTACTGTGGTTTATTGTCTGCACATCACAATAAAACCATACTTAATGGTTTGCCATGAACACACTGATCTGAATCACTTTGTTCCTCCCCACTGGTGCGTAGAGGAAACAAACCACAACCTCTGCCTTAGCATTATGTCCAAACCAGGCATCGTGGTTTGTTTCTCTCCAGACAAACCATGAACCATAGCCAATGTTTGTTCTTGGCTTACTGATCATGATTTGTTCAAGTGAAGCAAACAAAATATTGCTTCAGACATAATGCTACAACAGGTTTCTTTCTCCCACACACAAGCAGGGAGGAGCAAAGCAACCCAAACTGGCACACTTATTGTAAACTATTAACTATGGTTTGCCATGCTATGTGAACCAGGCCATATAACACCCTGTCAGTGACTGATATTCTACATTATTTATGTTTGATAATATGATTTGCATGATGTTTAATCCGCTTTCCGAGTTCTCTGCTTTGGCCAAACCACATCACACACGAAGTTCTTGACATATTGAGGGGAAGTGGAGACAGAAAATTTCTTCAGCAGGTGAATCAGAGTGTTGCTTGATGCATATTTAAAATGAACAATAAGAACAATAAATGCCTGTACTGAATAAATACAAAATGCCACACTTGGCTCTCCAACTGCATTTCTTTCAGTTAGCCGCACTGGGGTGTGGTTCCCAACATTTATACATGTACCTCAAAAGAGTAGAATTATGTGAATCTATAACATGGCTCTTTAATAAATCTATTCTGACTTTACACACAATTTGACAGAACGTTATAGCATGGTAGAATAATACAGGTCAACAATGCCAATTCTTCAGCTGCCTACTGCACAGGGAACCATCTCTAATACATCATGCTGTAAGGTCACCAAGGTCAACTTTCTCATTAACCATATATATTCTCTGTGTAGTCCCGTAGTCATTATGCAAAATGGCAGCATATTAATTGCAATGACTTCTCATCTAAATGAATTTATTTCAAATCTCACTTAATTCAATATTAATTAAAATGAACAATTTGTGGCATTGAGCTATCATCTGGTGAAACAATTTTTATACTCTTCTTTTTCAACTGATCAGGTCAAGCTGCATAATTTCATCCTGTACAGCCCACGCCTATCCATGTACACACAGAAGGAAGTTCCACTGAGTTCAATGGGACTAATGCACAGGTAAGTGTTTTTAGGGCGCCACCCACAGAGCAGACAAAAGCAGGTACTTCCCCCCGCCCCACCATGGTACATGGGTAAATTATGGAATTCACTTCCCCAAGATGTGGTTAACCATTCAGGTAGCTCGAGAAAGAGATTAGACAACCAGCATGCTTATGAATACCAGTCACCATGGATCAATAGTCATTATGTTCTGCTTGTAGGCTTCTTATACGCATCTGGTTGGCCAATGTGAAGGACAGGATACTGGACTAGGCAGACCTCTGGCCTGCTCCATCAGGAATATTCTTATATAAAGAGATAATGATTTCAGTTGGCCAACACAATGCAATATAGGAATCATTGTACAGGACAATGGAAAAAAGCTGACCCTTCAGCCCTGGCCTTTCTTTAGTTTTAGAAGAGAGAAAGGACTCTGCATACTATCTAGGGGGGATTCAGGGAACATTGCTATTAAAGCTGTAGTATTACCTCTGGGAAAAGACTGTGGGGGAAACATAAATGGAAGGTTCTAGAGGAGGAAATTGGGATACCATCACAAACACAACAGGAAATGAATGGAAAGTTTTAAATAATCATATTTTCTTTTATTTAAAAGGCAGATAAAAATCAGAAGTTCCTCTTTTGTATTTTTTTGCTAAGGTTTTCTTTTGCTTTCTTTGTGTTCTCCTCTCTTTCTCTAAGGTGCTACTGGAAGGAATTTTTTTTTCCTTTCCTCTATTTCTATTGTTGCTTTTCTTCTTTTGTTTTTCTACTTTGTTTTGTATCTTTTGTAACTGAAATTTACTGTATTGCGGGAAAATCTCAATAAAAAAGAAAGAAGTTGACTCTTCATTAGAGGGCAAAGGAGCTACATACACAAATAAAAAGACAGAACACAGACAGCAGCCCTTATTTCAGTAACCACTGAGTACCTCTACAAATGGACAACTTACAGGATCTGTACCAGCCACAAGGGAGGTCAAGCAAGGGTGTATTCTAGCTCCGGCACTGTTCAACTTCTATATAAATGGTATTGTCCAGGTTTAACATCTCCAGAGTATCATGCCCCTAACTTGGCCACAAAAACCCATCTCAATTCTATTATATGCAGATGATGCGGTTCTTCTATCCCAAACAAAAGTAGGCCTAAAAGACTGATCAGAGCATTTTCAGGATATTGCCAGAGAGAACAGTTGGCTGTGAATTACAAAAAAAAAAATCAAAGTCATGGTTTTCTCAAGAAACTATAGGGCCCATAGATGGCGCATGGACAACCAGCTAATTGAACAGGTCAAGTATCTTAGCCTTATTTTCCAGTCTACGGGGTCATGGGGAGCACACCAGAAATCTGCAAAAGAAAAAGCGTCTTAAAACGCCAAAATTTGGACACCCTTTTTCCACACAAAAGGTGGTCAACATATACCATCAGTCCTGGAAGTATTCCAAGCTAAACCCCTAGCAGTGTTATTATATGAAGCTCAGATGTGGACAGGTACACACCTTGGATCTACAGAATCTGTCCAATCAAAGGCAAATTTTCTCTGTACCACCCTGTGTCCCAAACGCATCATTGCGCCTAATTTTCCCTTGGTAGAATTACGGATCTGGCGTAGGACACTTGACTGTTGGCTTTGCCTAAACTCAAATCCTCCAGGTCTAATATCCCTAGTGCTGCAAGATTGTCATAAGAGCGCCTGGACTAAAATTGTCTATCAAAAATTTCACTTGTGATTTATCACCACAACAGCTACTCACTTTGGGTTTTAGTAAAGCAAACAGTCTAATTTGTCAGCACCGCCCTAAATGATATCGCATTTTGTCCATGGTATGACTATTTTTCAACTTCCCACTTTCACTTTCTGGTGTACTTGAGGGACGATTGCAACAGATTCCACACGAAAAATGCTTATGTCCCTGTGGAGATGGCAGTACCGAATCGGTGGTGCATGCCCTTCTGGCTTGCACTCTTTATAAGACTTGAGGAATGAGATTATCACCCCTCTTTTATTGTCCATTCTGGGTCGCCCAGCCACTACCACAGTGTCCCTTCTCTTGGCAGATCAAGATGAACAGGTGACAACAAAGGTTGCAAGGTTTTTAGCTGGGGCAATCAGAATAAGATCTACTATTTAACTATTGATTCAAAACCCTAAAATGTATTTTATATTATTGACTATTTATTTCTATTCTTTGTATATCATATTGTTGTTTTATTGCTATGGCTGATGGCTGATGCAAATAAAGATTCGTTCGTTCGTTCAACCATTGAGTACCTTCTCAAGTTTATGGTGAGCTTATCTCTGCAAGGAAATAAGCAAGGCAAACCTGATTCTCCAAAGCCTTTGGTGCCATGTACTACATGATGGCCAACTGGCCTCCTAGGTAATGGCATCAGTGAACATTCATTTTGTGCCAATTCTGCACCAGGGCTAACCTAGGGGTCTCTTTTCTATAACAGTCCTGGAATCTGGGGGAGAAAACAAATTCTGAACATGTGCAAAGTTTATTCTCCTTAGCCCTGAGTAACTACAGATTTCCAGCCTCCCTATCTCCTTAGAATATAAGAGCAAGTGGCTTCTGCACACATTTTTACGAGTTTTGAGTTAAGAAATATATATCTTTCCCCACCCAAGCCCGCTCTTGGTTTCCTCCTCCCTGTCTGAGGCAATTTTTCACAGAAACAACAGGGTTGCTTTTTCCCTTTTCTAGGTTACCGGGATGGGACAAGAAGTCAAGAAACGGTGTAGATTGCATGCACAGCAGCTGCCAGAATGGACCACTGTAGCTTCAGACATTTTTGAATAGGTGGGAGAGTGGAGAATGTGGGCTCTGGCCTGGGAGGCCTGGCGTTGGGGTGTCCCACCTGCTCTTAATGACTAGTCTCCACTGCCAGTATTTATATTGTATGCTGAGGCGTTGGGGAGGAAAAGAGTGCAGGAGTTGTGGGGAGGGGAAGCAAACGCATGTAAAAGAAAACATTTTGCATCACTTTGTTTGCCTCAGATCATATAACCTATGTGATTAACAAGTGCCCCCCTTTTTTGCAACACCATCAGTAAAGGGAGCACATGTGCAACTTCTGAAGTTTAGTTGTGGTGCTGTCAAGACTGGGCCATGGGCACAAGTCAGAGGTGAGCCAGAAATGAGGAGTAGCCAGTAGGGAGGTTGGCAAATTCTGACAGAAATGGAAATGGGAGTGAAAACTACCGGTGTTTGCTTATTTGTCTGCTGCCCAGAATGGAAATCATAGAATCATAGAATGGTAGCATCAAAAGCGACCCCAAGGGTCACCTAGTCCAACCTCCTGAAATTCAGGAATCTCAGCTACAGCATCCATGACAGATGGCCACCCAACCTCTGCTTAAACACCTTCAGTGAGGGAAATTACACCACCTTCTGAGGAAGTCTGTTCCACTGTTCCACAACTCTTACTCTCAGAAAGTTCCTCCTGGTGATTAGTCGGAATCTCCTTTCTTGTAACTTGAAGCCATTGGTTGGGGTCTGACCCTCCAGAGCAGGAGAAAACAAGCTTGTTCCATCTTCCCTGTGACAGCTGTTTAGATATCATACCTTCTCTCAGTCTCCTCTTCCTCAGCCTAAACATACCCAACTCTCTCGACCATTCCTCAGTAAGGTTTGGTTTATGACCCTTGAGCATCTTGGTTGTTCTCTTCTGTACACGTTCCAGTTTGTCAATATCTTTCTTGAATTGTGGCACCCAGAACAGGACACAGTACTCCACGTGTGGTCTGGCCAAGGCAGAATACAGAGAATGTGATCAGTATTCACTGGTGTTGTTTTCAGTAAACAGACGATAGGTGATTGATTATGTTTCCTCCCCTCCACCATTTGCATTGTGTTTCCTTTGCACTGGAATGAATTGTGTGAAATAGCGCAATGACAATGTACTTTACATAATTAATTACATAAATCAGGTAAATTACATGATTTTTGACAACAATATGAATAATGTAGGTTTTGGCAGAAGAAAAACTGCAGTGGGATGGAAGCAGTGCTGCATGCAACAAATAAAGGTCAGAAAAGTAAACAATGACTTCTTATATCACTGTTCAGTAGTCAAGACTGAATAGGGCCAAAGCAGGTCACACGACCAAAGAGGGAACTAAAACTGAGGATGGAAGAGTAAGTCAGGATTAAAGAACAAACCAGAATGAAGATTGGAGGAGTCAGCTAAGGCTGTAGGATACAGGAGCACATCACAGCTCAGGAAGGCCTCGTTGCTTAAGAAACATTTAACTGGAACAGAAAGCTCTCTTAGAGTGTTTCCCATCCAATAGCCAGTGTGGGTGGGCAGTGGCTGGCTGGGCAGCAGCCTGTGGATTCAACACTGCCTTCACCACACTGGGCAAACACACATTGACCCAAAAGCTCCCAGTTCAGTTCCTGGCATCTCCTGATAAATGTCAACCTTGGGTTTCACCATTGCATCTCAGTGTGGTGTAATGGTTAGAATGCTGGGCTAGCACCTGGGAGAATGGGGTTCAAATCCTCACCCAGCCATGAAGCCCACTGGGTGACTTTGGGCCCATCACTGTCTCTCAGTCTAACCTACCTCACAGAGTTGTGAGGATAAAATAGGAAGAGGAGGGGCTCATGTCCACCATCTTGTGCTCCTTGGAGAAAAGGTGGGATAGAAATGCTAAACAAGCAAGCAAGCACATTCAGCACAATGTGGGTGTAAAGGAGTTGCTCCCTAAAAACTGGGCCAGGGGCAGTGCAGAGGTGTGGGTGTGTGCTGGCCAGAACAGAGCTAAGAAAAAACGTGGTTGCCCCTGTTGAATTGGGATTGAAGGAAGGCATGAATATACCCTTTACCAAGAAATGTGAAATTAGATTCATTATTCAGTGGAGCTGTATGTTTGCCTCTGTAAGCCTTACAGAGAGTGACGACCGTAGTCAACAGAAGATTTATTTTTGTATCCATATATGTTAGTTGTTTCATTTGTATTCTTTGTACCAAATCTTCTTGCTGAACTTCTGTAACCAAGGGGAAAATCCAGTACAAATTGAAGGTGTTTTACAACATGGCGCAGAGACTTAGAATTCATTAGTGTACTGGCTAAATCATACAGTTGCACAAGACATTATTAAAACATCTCCGACTGGAGGGAGAGTGGACACAAGACTTCAGGTTGGGGCGGGGAGGAGCCTAAATTTGCATTTTCCTTTTGAATCTTTCTGAGGCTCGCAAATATGTATTTCGTTTGTACGGCATAGCTGGCCTAGAACAACCACTTATTTCTGTGCATTTTTAATATAGGTTAGCTTTAATGAAACTATGTTGTGCCTTGATATCAGCCTAACATGCCCACAAAGCAGCATGGGCTTTGGCTTCACATCAATATTTCCCTGTCAGAGGTATACTGGAATAAAGGTATAAACTTAGAAGCCAACCCAGCAGCATGTTAATTATCAATGAATTCAAAGGGAATCTACCTTGAAGGAGGAGACTATTGCGCAGCCACAGCTCCCCTTGACGCCAATAGGAATGACACATGTGCATTTATGACACAGTAAGACCTTGGATTAGAACGGCGGGGTCTAGTCATAGACTAGCTAATTCATGCGGTCGTAAGACAATAATGAGGCCTGAACATTGTGGGAACTTCCACCATCTCCAAAGTTCATAAAGCAATGTACTTTGGGAAATATTCCAGCAAGGTACTCCCCCCACCAGACTTAAGAAAATGAAACAAATCTTATAGCAGGGAGAGTTTTTCCTGGTGAATCTTAACTATGACTTCAGTCTTAAACTTTAGGGGAACAAGCCAACTTCAGTAAGTGGATTCCCTACAGAGGAGTGGGCCTCAGCAGGGGTGCCAACTTGAATAAAATAAAATATTGGGGGAGGGGTCCAGGTAAGCCCTGCCCCACATAATATTGGGCAATGGGGGGTGCTTGCTTCCTCAAATATTTTATTGGGGGTGAGCGATAACCCTAGAAGTTATGTCACCCTGGTAAAGCAAAGGCACTCTGAACCTTTGCAGTTATTAGTCCCCCTATAAGCCAGCACAA